>NC_052166.1:45295724-45587667 GCF_902713615.1 Scyliorhinus canicula
CCTGACATGGTATTCTCCGGGATCTCCGCGATGCTCCGCCTCCACTGGGGCGAATTCCTGACAGCGAGGTTCACTTGTGTTTTTGAAGTTCGTGAAACAGGCGCTGTGGCTACTGAGGGAGAGAGAGGTTGTACGGAAAGTGTACAACATCGACATAGTTTGCTGACAGTCGTGCCACTGCCGGGGAGGGGGGCGGGGGGGGGGGGGGGGGGGGGGGGGGGGGGGGGGGGGGGGGGGGGGGGCGTGGCAGAACCATCAGGAGCACAGACACACAGAGAGACCTGGGCGTGCAGGTCCACAGATCCTCAAAAGTGGCAGCACAGGTGGAAATGGTGGTAAAGAAAGCATACGGCATGCTTGCCTTCATCGGACGGGTTTCAAGTATCAAAGTTTGCAAATTACGTTACTGTTATATAGAACGTTGGTTAGGCCACATTTGGAATACTGTGTCCAATACTGGTCACCACGCTACCAGAAGGACGTGGAGGCTTTGGAGAGAGTACACAAAAGGTTTACCAGGGTGTTGCCTGGTATGGAGGGTATTAGCTATGAGGAGAGATTGAATAAACTGGGATTGTTCTCCCTCGAGAGACTGAGGCTGAGGGGCGACCTGATAGAAATTTATAAAATTATGAGGTGTATAGATAAGATGAACAGTTGGAGGCTTTTTCCCAGGGTGGAAATGACAATTACAAGGGGGCATAAGTTCAAGGTGAGGGGGGATAGGTTCAGTGGGAGAGGTTTTTTACATCAGAGGGTGGTGGTGGCCTGGAATGCACTGCCAAGTGAGGTGGTTGAGGCAGATAGGTTAGCAACCCGTTAAGCCTTATCTGGACAGACACATGAACAGACGGGGTATAGAAGGATACAGGTCTAGATGGGACACATGATTGGTACAGACTTGGAGGGCCGAAAGGCCTGTTCCTGGTGCTGCGTTGTTCTTTGAACTCCTTATCTCTCCATGCACATGTGTTCCATCAACGTTAAACTGAGTTCCCTGAAAGTGTGAAATTTAAAATCCTAGTTTCCACCATTGAATAACTCAGCGTAAAACGTAACAATTTTACCTTGAGCTTGAGAGTGACAAGCTTAAAGTTTGTGCAGCAACAACACATCTAGGTTCAGATCTCCAAAGCTGTGCCTGTGCGGATATCACAGTCACTTACAGGAAATGTCAGTTTTTAGTGGGGGTGGACAGTGGACATTTTGGCTACAAACTGCTTCAGAGACAGCAGAGTTTATGCAGCTGTTACATTCCTGCCTGTGTCTGAGAAGAAACTATATCTGGATCCGAATTGACCCCCACATTTCATCCACTTTGCCAACCTTTGAAGTTTAAAGCTTTCAAACCTATTGCGCAATTGAAAACAATGCAGTTCAACTTGCTTGTCAGGCATCGTAAGGTAGGTTCAGCACTTTCACAACCCCAACAGGGAGCTACGAGTGAAGAGAGATCATATACGTCCATCACGGTAACAAAGGGCTTTAAAACCGTCAATTCAGGGGCCCCTCCTCTGACCCTTCTCCAATGCCTCTGTATGGTCAACATGTGAACAGACGAAGGGCAGGATTCTCCAGTCCCTTAGCAGCGAGTTTTTCGGAAGCGTGCTGTTCGCTGGAGGTGGAATTCTCCCATCTCGCCGCTTGTCAATGGGATTTCCCATTAACGCCATCCAACGCCGCTGGGAAACACACGGGTGTGGGTGCACTGCCAGTGGGAAAAGAGAATCTCGAAGGTCAGAGAATTCCAGCCCAAAACTAAACACAGGGCCACGCTTAACGCCGCGACAGACGTAGAGTCGATGGAACTGGTGATGGGCCGGAGGTTCAGGATCCGCCTGAGCCTCACGTTCCCGATATATGTGGGAAAGTACAACATGGTCCGGACCTGCAGTCGGGCGGACGAGGACCAGGAGTTTCAAAGCAGGGGACGCGGTGGACATCTGAAACTTCAGGGACGGTGCCCATTAGGTTCGAGGGACGGTGCCCGTTAGGTACCAGGGACAGTGGTGCAGCAGACCGGACCAGTTTCGTACCAGCTGAAGTCTTGCGATTGGACGGTGTGGAAGCACCTTCATAACCTCAGGAGCAGGGAGCTGGTGTTAGGCCACGCCCACCTGAAGAACCATCTTCCAGCCACATTGCCCAGGAACATGGAGGCCTGGGGGGCGTCACGCCCTGTGGGTCCCCGACACAGAGATACGAGAGGTGTTTGGACTCAGACTCTGAGATGGAGACCCAGGCATCCAAGGCTTCCGACAGTGACCTTGCCAGGGATCAAGTACCGGAGGTACCATCTCAGATGGTCATCTTGGAAATGACGTTTCCCGACACTATAGACACTCCGTCCCAGCCTCGCTCCACCGAAGGTGTAGCCGCAGGCAAACAGGAGCAGGCGTCTCTTCTTCAGAGAGACTTAGGGACTTTGGAGGGTGGAGGGATGTTATAACCCTCATAAGACCCACAGGGATGACCTGATTAATCCCCCTGAGTACCAGCTCCCCTGCTGAGGGGCAGAGGCTCGTCAGCGGGCGAAATAACTCAGTACCATAGGAGCCGGCCCAGGTAGGAGCCGAGCTGCCGACTGGGACTCCTACTTGAAAAGACATGAGCCCAAATAAAGGGAGAAATCAGCCTTTTCAACCCTTGCAAAAAACACCTTTGACAAAAAAAGCATTGGAATATGAACAGAAAACATGGCAATAGTACGATGCTTTCCTATTCTTCCAGCAAAAGTGGAAAAGTTCACATTTTCCCACATTATACCCCATCAGCCAAATTTTAGCCTACTCCGTTAACCCATCTATACATCGTTGTAGGCTTATATCTCTTCTTGACAACTTACTTTCCCACCTATCTTGTTATTATCGCAAATTTAGCTCCCATATATTCAACCTATTCATCCAAGTTATTGATATAGGTTGTAAATAGGAGGCCACAACAGTGATCCCTAGTGCCCCATTAATTACAGCTTGCCAACCCTAAATGCCTTCTGGAAATCTAAGTGCACCATATCTACTGGTTCCCTTTTATCCACCATGGTTGTTATTTCATCAAAGAACTCCAATAACTTAGGTAAAAATAATTTCCCTTTCACAAAACTATGCTGACGCTTCGTGACTGCACTGGAATTTTCTAAGTATTCCACTATAACCGCTTTAATTGATTCCACCAATTTCCCTTTGACAGATGTTGGGCTAACTGGCCTATAGTCTCCTGTTTTCAATTCTCCATCCATACTTAAATAATCTCCATCAAACCTCTATCAAATCTCTTCTTAACCTCTTCTTCTTGAAGGAGAGCAGTCCCAGCTTCTCCGATCTATCCATGCAGTAATTCCCAAAACTGGTTGCTAGTCTGTTACCAGGGACTTATAACTTGAGGGGCGCCACTCCACCTCAAGCATGGCTGACCACCACCCCTCCCCCCCCCCCCCCCCCCCCCCCCCACCCCCAACCACCACACTGCGCCTGAGACGCAAGAGGCCCTCCAGCTAGGTTATGAATCCTGCCTAGAAGACAATCGCAGCGCTCGTCAGTGCCAGAAGCCTGACCAAGAGGACAGGGGAGCGGTGCCACAACGGCCTACTCTGCTCTGCCAGGGTAAGCAGTCCCTGTCTCTTCTCAGCACTCCACCTTGCCCTCACCCCTCAGAATGTCACCTCAATCCCACATGCTGCCACCTAGCAGGGCTCCAGCACCTGACCTCCCACAAGTTTCCTCACACCCCTGGCACTCCTCATCAGAGTCCCTCCTTACTTACGCACAGTGCCCACACATGCCAGGTATCATCAAATGCTTACCCACACAACACAGACAGCAGACTCCAGAACCACTGACATCAAACGCGATACCCACCCTGCATCGTGAGTACAGCCTTATTCCCCCGACAGCTGCCCACCTCTTTTTCTACCCCTCCCCCTCCCCACTGGCAAACCCCTGATGTTCCTGTACCTCCCACACCCCCTCTCCGAAACTGGCCAGCGGGCTCTGTCCCCTTGGATTTCCTGATGCTCAGTGGCGGTACAGGTGCTCACCTCCTTCCTTCATTATGGTGTCCTATTCCCAATTTTTAAAAGGGAATGGTAATTCATGCCGACGCAATATCATGCCTGCTGGATGGGAAGATTCGATCGGGGCTGAAGATGCAATCTTAACCATACTAAGCATATGGTAATGATTCAGAATCAGGTTCGCAGTCTTCCTGGGCGTGAACCCGATCATGTCATTGGAAGATCACGTTTGGAAAACACGCCGGCACAAATCCCGTTTTTGGCCTCTCGGAATATTTAGTGGCCATTACGGGATTTGCATCCACAACTAACGGGCCCACTAAATCGACTCCCAGGAGTTTCTCCTACTCTTACCACCAGCCATGGCGTGTTGGAAAGATTCAAAGGTTGGCACACTCAATCTGTTTAACCGCGGTGTGAACGCACCTTCCTTGGCCATCAGGTCCTGGGGTCGGACATGAATCCGGAGCTTCTGGCTCAGAAACAGGAATGCTACCTAGTGCGACACAAGACCTTCTGTTCAACCTATGAAGGTCTTATAGATTCCTCCTCTCATCATTAAAATTCTTCTGTGTTACTGAGGTGTTCACGTTTGGTGGTTTTTATTGTGCTCTTGTTGCTGTGTTGATGGCTGCAGTATAATGTGGTCCTCGTACTGCAGATCATGGTAATGCGGGCATCGCTGAATCGGCTAGGCTTCATGTCGTGGCTGATATTATTGGGAGAATTTCCGGAACTTCAGAAAACTTCCCATCAACCAATGGTTCAAATGTTCCAAGTGGATCCAAGCAGAGCCAAACATGATGAGATTAAGGGACATCAAGCCGTCATTGTTATCTTTAGATTCCTAGAGATGTACAAACAATAAGCAATTTAGACCAAATAGTAATTGTTCTGTCCAATTTGTGTTCATTAGATGGAAACATCAAAAGAGCTATGGCAGAATGCCAATAGTGGAAACACAAGTGAATAATATTTTCTTCTCTTCAAAAGGACTTTTGAAGTTCACTGGTCTCTATTTGTAACCCGTGTCCATTAAACTGATGGTTATGTTCCAGGGATCCTGCAATTGTGTTCGACCTCTACAAAGTCAATTTGTCTTCCCGACAGAAACCAGCCCGTCATCCTGTGCCTGCACTCATGCTTCACACTTCCCAAGCCCTTAATCAGTATTTAATCGCCAATACAGGTTGAGCAGCCCTCATGCAAAATGCTTGGGGCAGAGTGTGTACCGGACTTTGGAATTTTTCTGAATTTGGAAAATTATGTTCGAAGGGGGCAAAATATGTTTTGTACTTTCCAAAAAACATTTTTTCTTCTTCATAATTTTTTTCCAATTAGCCATTAGCGTGGCCAATCCACCTACCCAGCACATCTTTGAGTTGTGGGAGTGAGACCCAGGCTGACACAGGCAAAAAACATTTTCAACGGGATAATCACAGTGAGGAATCTAATTTAATGCACTGACGCCTGGCTGTGATGAGGTTTTGGTGCGAAAACAACCCAACCTTGGGCTTGTCACTGTCTGCAGTGCGTTGGGACCTGCGCATTGCTCGGGAGCTTCCCAGAGACTTGTGGAATTTGTGGCAGCATATTGGCGCTCGAAAAAAAGTGCGGATGTCGGAGCTTTTTGAATTTCGGATGAGGGATTCTCAACCTGTCCTTGAGAATTAGCTGTAAATACAGAACACTGTGAAAGCTGGATCAATTGAAATAACCAATAATGCAAATGATCGATTTCTATCGAGTAGGATATTAAAAGATATGGATTGAAGAGATATAATTGAAGACAAACCATGAGCATGATTAGATGTTGCCCCTCAGTGAGCCGAAGGAGGTGGGCCTTGTCCTGGTTTCTCAGCCTAGGATAGGTGGCATGAATGCCCATCAAGACCCTTTCCTTCTCCAACGTATTGGTTAGTAGAACACACTACACGACTGGCAAGCCAGCATATAATAAACACTTCAGTAGCGCTGGAGTTTGCAGGCGGAGTTTGACCTGCTGACCACAGGGAAAGCAGAGGCACAGCTGAGGAAGGTGAAAGGGGCAGTATATGAGTATGGGGAGAAAGCGAGTATGATGCTGGCGCACCAACTTCGAAGGAGGGACGCGGCCAGGGAAATAGGGGGAGTTAGGGATAAGGGGGGTAACATTGTCCTGAGCCCCCCCCCCCCCCCCAAGGATCCGTTGCAGTGTGGGTCCTACAGGCCGATATCGCTCCTAAATGTGAATGCCAAACTGCTGGCTAAGATCTTGGCCACCAGAATAGAGGACTGTGTCCCGGGGGTGATTGACGAGGATCAGACAGGGTTCTTCAAGGGCAGGCAGTTGAACACGAACGTGCGGAGGCTCCTAAACATTATTATGATGCCCTCCGAAGGAGGGGACGCAGAAGTAGTGGCTGCAATGGATGCGGAGATGTCAAACCGAGGGTCTCGCCGGCGCAAATCCCGTTATGGCCCCTCTCGCGAGACATAGAGGCCACAACGGGATTTGCACCTGTGGCTAACGGGCTTACTAAATCCCACCCAAAATACCAAATTTACTGAATGACCACCAGATGAAGAAACTACGGACAAGATTCCACTTTTTATAGCTTTCACTTTCACACAAATTAGACCCAATGCAAATTAACAGTTAAATTATACTTTAAATAATAAGGCACTTTGACTTTTAATAGTCCACACAACAAAAATACGTCTTACACAGCGACACAAGCCCCTCCATCACTCCCTGCATGATTGTGGCACTATGTGCAATTGTAAGATCTGGGGTTTGCTCTAATCTCAATTGTAACACTCAACTCAATTATAATTGTCAGAATGAGTTGGGAAAGCTATCCAAAAGGAACCTGCATTTCGACCAGTTGCAGACCATTCTGGGTACAATTATATTGTCTTAAGCGTCACAGAATTATTTATTAAGTAAATTATACTAATGTGATGAATGTAGAAATTTTAGGTATATTGTATTTTAGATATTTGGTGCAGTAAGAATTGAAAGCCTGGGTTAGTGTGTGTATGACTGCTGCGGCAGTGTTTTTAAAGAATCCTAGTTTGAAAGTTTTTGGGTGCCTGGGGTGCAATTAAGGCATTGTAAAAAGCTTGGCCTTATAGAGTTTTGCTTGGATTAAGGGGATTCCCTGCGGAGTTAATTAATTTCAGCTTGGTAAAATGATGTAATTAATGGGAAGAGCTAAAATATCAGACATTTTGCTGAAAAACAGTTTTAGTTGGGTTTAAATGTGAGCAGAAGTCAAGTTCTTACTGCAGTTCAGATAAAGATATGTCTGCAGACAGATTTATTTCCAAGCAGTTCAGAATTATGTGATTGGAAGGTGAGCTGAAACTAGCTGAGCAGCAGTTTTTGAAGAAATGCAACCAGAATTTCCAGATGATTCTGAGAGGATTCAGGTCTGATCTTTGAAGCAGTGTCAAAAGATCTCTCTTTCCCAAAGTAGAGTAACCAGACATCTCTGTACAGCAGGTATTCCTGAGTGCTAACTGCATTTGAAAGTGGATTGAGAGCTGAGATGGTTCTTTGTGGTTTGAGTGGGAATAAAGCAAGCAGTTAAGGGCTATTGTGTCACTATTATTTTGATTATATATGGGTTAATTGTAAGCTAGTTTCTTGTGCGATGTTAAACATATTTTAATGCTGTCTAATAAAGTTTGTTTCAATATACCATATTCCCATTTTTCGTGAAATAATTCCTGGAGTGAGGCATTCTTTCTTCACAGTCTTGCAAACTTAAAGTAAAATATTGGGGTTTATGTCCAGTACCCCTAGCCATTGTTAGGGCCTGGCCCGTGATCGTAATAATAAGCACAAATTCACAATACTTAACAGGCAATCCGTTATCTCTGCAACACCGGCTCTTGACTTCTGGTGGACAGTGTTCTGTTGATAAAGTCTATCTTCTTTACCCTTACTTCATGTTGCCTTGTGCACCCAGCCATTGAAAGTTGTTGCTAGTAACTATCTCTATGCATAGTCAGTGAAAGGTATGGTCCAAACAGCACATGATTGGTGAAATGGAACATGATCTCTTAAGGGTGATGGTTATCTTGCTGATGTCACTTCCCATTAACCCTGAACTGGTCCCCGCAAATTTCAGTCACTTGTGGAAACATCCTTCTCTTTATATTTTTATTAAATGTATAGCTTTTTCACTAAGATAACAGGGCAATTTGTGTGTTTGCTTAGTCATGATAGGAGGCTGTGTGGCGTCACTTCCTAATGATTGATTTCCTTTCGGGCTCATGTTGCAAAAGGCGTAACTCGTACATCTTAAGTGTTCTGGAAAGTTCAAATACCGATGTGTAACTTATTAGGGACTACTAACACATGGTGAAAGCGACTGAAAAACAAATAATTAAAATTACAAGAGGTACACATTAAAATAGTACAGCAATTAGAAAATTACTACAATATATTTAAGATCACTATATAAAGATGAAAGGTATGCTAAAGTTGAGGTGGCAAGCTACACATTACAAAATATTCCATTAATACATTATGTTAGGAAAACAAAGATAGTTTGGAGAGATTTATATTTGTATTGGTAAACATTAGACATACGGTATAGTTTAAGTGGGTTTAGTTTAATGTGCCTGTGCCTGGAAGGGTAAAACCTACAGTTAGATTCATGATGGACAAAGAGGATTCTTTGTGTGGGGGCTGGTTTCAATTCCAACTATGGTGTGAAGGACAAATAGATGTAAGGTGTTAATTAACAACAGGAGGCCACTTTCCATAGAGAGAAATCTTTATTTTGTTCTTAGATTAACTGAAAGCCACAGCAGTTAGGGACAGAGAGAGAATGAGAAGACATCTCTCACAGCTCTGCTTGAAGCAGGAAAAGTTGAACAATGGAGTGATGTGCAAGAAAGCAAGATACAAAGGTACTAAAGAACGGTTGGTTCTAGAAACCTGGAAATAGAACAGGATACTGTTCATGGGCATCACAGACAAATCTGCAAAGGAATCGATTGGTGCAAAGCTAGGTTTCTAAAGTAATCCTAAAGTTTGGAATGTCTTAGTTCACTCTGTGAAACAAACTTAACTTGGGAAGACAGTGTTGGCTGGATATCATAGTTTGTGTAACAGTGGAAGTCAGTCAAGACAAAGGAATCCGAAAAGAGTTGGTTTAAAACCCTGGACTGGAATTGCTACTAGAAATCAAGAGGAAGCTCTTTCCATAATTCTTGACTGAGGTTCGGAATGCAAACTGTTAATGAAAGCATAATTATGAGAAAACATTTCAAAGCATGCTTTGGGAAGTAGAGTTTGGAAACTCTTATAATCATCTGGGTGGATTCTGAGGAGGCACTCACAGACATAACTTGGGGTTTCAGAAAGGAGTATATATTTGACTACAGTCATCTTATGTCCATCAAAAGGACTTTGTAGGGCAAGCATTTTAGCTAAAGGGGTACTTTGTAATCTGTGTTAATCTTGAAATCTGTTTGTAATTGTTAAGCTAAGGGGGGAGTAAAGGAGTATTGCATAATAATTCCTTTTGGCCCATGTTTTTGAAATTTATTGTGTTGTTGTTAAAACAGTGGTTGCTCCACAGCACCAGGGACTCGGGTTCGATTCCCGGCTTGGGTCACTATCTGTGCGGAGTCTGCACGTTCTCTCCGTGCCTGCATGGGTTTCCTCCGGGTGCTCCGGTTTCCTCCCACAAGTCCCGAAAGATGTGCTGTTAGGTGAATTAGACATTCTGAATTCTCCCTCTATGTACCCGCACAGGCGGTGGAATGTGGCGACCAGAGGATTTTCATAGTAACATCATTGTAGTATTAATGTAAGCCTACTTGTGACACTAATAACAATTATTATTATTATCATTATGAGCGGTCCTGTGACTCTGTTTCTCCACGTTTGTTAAAAAAGCAAACATTATGGTCTTTTGAGCCAGGGTTCCATTCTGGGATCTTCCCGTCCAGTTATAACGTCAACTGGGATCGTAACAATTACATGTCTGTAAGAAATAGAGGTCACAAAAGCTGCATAACTACAACACCCTTACAGAAACTGATAATAAAAATCACGGTGATGCACAAAATCTGTTGTATACTTTGAACACAAGTAACTATTTCTCGCAAAGGCACTTGAAATTAAAAAGTTAATGCAATTTAAGACATAAAACTGTAGCTTGAGACTTAAAGCTATTTTACTTCACACAACAGACATTTGAGCGGAATGCAGCATAAATGTCAAAACTCCTTCATAAAGCCTAATCTCGACAGCATTTATGCAGCATTTGCGTTCACAACTCAACTACAAGAGACTTCACATGTATCCTCTAATAAAGCCATAAAATGTTCCTGTGATTCTCCTATGGTAATTTGTCCTATGGTAAAACCATAAAATGCAACCCTACTTGGCCTAAGGCCTAAGGCAATATGGCAAACATCAACTGTCAAGTAGGAATGTACCTAGAGACTCACATAATATGATACCATATTGAGTCAATTGATTAATACCCGTTGATAATTTAACATAACTAAACTAAAACTATTAAAATTATTCTACACGGACTCCCTACACAATCTCACAGTCTTTCCAACTCAGCCTCTGGTTTGTACAATCTCTCATTTTCCCACTTAATCAATTTGGTTCTCGAATCACGTTCACTGATAGTTGTATTCCACCCAAAGTACCCTGGATTTGGTTAACTCTGGCAATGCACTCATCCACAAACTCTCCCTCACTCAGGTCATGTCAGTCCCTATGGCTTAGCATTCCAGAATTCCCCTTTAACTGGCCAATGAACAATACAATGATTCATGATCTGGTCCTCCGATACAAGCTCTCAGCTCTTTTGCACGCTTAGCTGTTTCCGCCATTTTTAGGTTTCAGTCCCTTTTAGTCCAGTCATGTATTTCTTCCCCAAGAACTTTGTGAATTTTATTTTTCTTCCTGCTGCCAAATAGAAAACTGAACTTGGATGGAAGCAAATTACTGCTGATGCTGAAATCTGAAACCAAAGAGAAAATGCTGGAAAATCTCAGCAGGTCTGGCAGCATCTGTAGGGAGAGAAAAGAGCTAACATTTTGAGTCCAGGTGACCATGCTTTGACAAAGGGTCATCTGGACTTGAAACGTTAGCTCTTTTCTCTCCCTACAGCAATAATGTGTTGCAGCAATAAACTCCTCTTATTCCCACAGCCGCAATGGTTACCTCTTGGATAATAAGCTCCTAAATACTAAACCGAAGCTGGATCTCTACCTGGCTGGTCATTTTTATGTTCTCACCGTGATTTGGTGTGAGGACACTGAAGAGAAAAGACATCAGTTAGTGCGTGATGGCCCCTGTCACATCAGAGACTGTTCGATGACCAAGAAACGTTCTTCAAATAGATCTTTATTTCATCAAGGTAAAATCAACTTTCTGTTGTCCAAATAGCTTGAGAGGGTTCGCAATGCCTCAGGCAGCAACATAATTGGACTTCACATGAGTCCATTACAAGAAAGTTAAAACCTTGTCTGTAAATAGAAGCTTGCTGTTGATGGAATAATATTCATATTATTCCTGTCACTTTGCGGATTATTTGTGCTGATGTACTCTTGATAATACAGGCACGTTATTGTGCAAAATAGGATTTATTCGCTCTCCTGTCTTGTCAGTAGGATAATTTGGGACTGTATTGCAAACTTGCAGCAAAATAATTATACAGGTGGGTTCCAGCAGGAAAAATAGCCTCCAACACAACAAAGCAAAGTGGCATTTACCAGGTTGTAGATGGCAAGTTAGCAGCTTTATCATTTCAGATGGTGTACATCACTTGATCTATTTCAATCACTGAGCAAAGCTTCTTAACAATGAGCAATAAAATTCCCTTACCATTGCAGACTTAATGAGGATTATGGCTATGTTTTCATTCCTTTATCTCAAAACAGATACTTTTGCCTTGGGTAAAGTGAAAACAAATTGTCTCAAAGTTTTGACACACGATTAGCATGTCCACCAACGTATCTTTGGCATTTGGAGGGGCTCCAGTTTGATTTTAACAGTTGACTTCCTGCAAGAACAGGAATCTCTTTCAATTCCCCTGGCCTATAGAAATGTATTTTCTCATTTCCCTGTTTTGATTATTCTTTTAGTATTTCTCATTTTATTTTGCATTTTTTTCCAGTCTCCTTCCCTGTTTCTTGAATTGATTTCTGCTTACTGCAAAACTTTATTTGGCCAATTACTGGATTTAATTTCCTCTCTGCCAATTTCAGCGGATCAATTAATGCATTTGGATCCCTCTATTCTTGCACAGCTCTAGTCAGTTTAAAATAAACAGGTTAATGACTATATTAAATGGCACAGACGGAAATTTATGCAAATAAATTAACTGTTTTTTACAGGGGAATGAGGAAATTAAACCCACATGTCTATTATTCTGCTTCTGGTGCTGTATCCATCTCATTTGCACCCTTTCCAGCAGATCCTTAAAAACATTAATTTTTTGTTTGTTCTATCCCGTCCCTATTTTATTTCCTAATTAATCTTCTCCAGTCTTCCCTCATTAACTCAAAATCCTTAAATTGTTCTTTGGCACGAGGCCTGCACATTGAACGGAAGAGCAGTCGTATTTCATACACTTAACAGATTGCCGTAGAAGTGAATGGGAGTGAAATTTGAAGTTAAAAATAAAACAAAACGTGCATATGCCTTGAGTTTACAGCCGGCAGCACATGCACAGAGAATGAAAGACTTCCGTGTAGCGCTGATAATGACCTCACAAAGTCCAGAAGCAGCCAGTGAAATACCTTTGAAGCATCCAGTCAGTGTTGCAGGGTAGGGAACGTCGTGACCAATATACACACCGCAAAGTCCCACAAACAACAAGGTTAGCGTCCACATATTCTGTTTACTTTTAAACGATGTTGGTGGCTGAGATATGAAAGTTGTTCAAAACATCGGGGAGAACTGCCAGCCCGTCCTCAGAAATTTGCCATGGGTTATTTTCTGCCCATCTGATAGGGCAGATGAAGCCTCACTTTAATGTATCGTCCAAAATGATGGGGTTCCTCTGACAGGGCCACGTTCCTTCAGTACTGCTGCAGAGTATCAGCCTAGTTTATATGCTTAAAGCTCTGCAGTAGGGCTTGAAGCCACAACCTTCAGACTCAAAAGCAAGATTGCTACCTACTGAGCCAAAGCTGACAGCTAAAAAGGAATCGGTCAACACCGTGAGGCGGGGCCTCACGGTAGCATGGTGGTTAGCATCAATGCTTCACAGCTCCAGGGTCCCAGGTTCGATTCCCGGCTGGGTCACTGTCTGTGTGGAGTCTGCACATCCTCCCTGTGTGTGCGTGGGTTTCCTCCGGGTGCTCCGGTTTCCTCCCAGTCTAAAGATGTGCGGGTTAGGTGGATTGGCCATGCTAAATTGCCCGTAGTGTAAGGTTAATGGGGGGATTGTTGCGTTACGGGTATACGGGTTACGTGGGTTTAAGTAGGGTGATCAATGCTCGGCACAACATCGAGGGCCGAAGGGCCTGTTCTGTGCTGTACTGTTCTATGTAACACGTACATATGACAGCACAGGGGGAAGCAGTGGCCTAGTGGTATTGTCATTGGACTATTAGTCCAGAGAACAAGGACAAGATCTGGGGAGTCGGGTTCAAACCCCACCATGGCTGATATAAAGTCAAATTCTGGAACTAAAAACCCATCTGGTTCATTGACTATTCCAGCCTTAACTGGTCTGGCTTGGCCTACATGTGACTCTAAGAGCGGGATTCGCCGTCGGCGGGATCCTCCCCTTCGCCGCAGCATACCCACGCCCACGGATTTCCTGGTGGTGCCCATAATGGGAAACCCCATTGCTGGCTGGCAGGACGGAGGATCCTGCTGCCGGGGGAGGCGCACTGCAACCGAAAACGGCTGCGACGGGACAGAGAATCCCGCCCCAGATCTCTTAAATGTCCTCTGAAAGGAAGGACAGTGAGACCCCCACATCACGAATAAAAAGAAATATGTCACAACATGTCTGGCGACTCGGAGGGCCATTTAAATTGCTGTTAACTGGGCCCACAATATCCTGCTGGATGGGAGGGGCTGCAAAAGCCTAGTCATGGACTTTCACATATGGCAATATTAAACAGGGCTTGATTCAGCCTAGCAGTCTCAGTCAGACGTCAGACAGCAGTGACTCATGGAAGGTGCAAAATGTAGGTTTCACTGACAAATTATCAAACCGATTTGGAATAATGGCAAATTCAAGCTCTTGTTTTGATAGCATGCCTGTTCCACGTACTTAATTATTCAATTACAAGAGAATTTATAGTAATTTCAACACCAAGAAGTCAAAATGAGGATGGGGCAGTCAATGTAAATCAGCACTTGGTGCAGTGGTTAGCACTGCTGCCTCACGGCACCGAGGTGCCAGGTTCGATCCCGGCTCTGGGTCACTGTCCATGTGGAGTTTGCACATTCTCCCCGTGTTTGCGTGGGTTTCACCCCCACAACCCAAAAGATAACGCTAAATTGCCCCCGAGTTGGAAAAATGAATTGAATTTACTTTAAAAAAATGTAAATCAGGCTTCAAACACAAAATAAAATTGGGAGCGGCTTGGCTTGATAAATATAAATTTAGTCTTAAGTATAGTGGAGTACAATGTTTACAACAAATAATAGTTTACAATTTTTGGTTCAGTACATAACTGGTCATGGCATCTTCTAAAGAAGGTAAAAATAGGGATACTAAGATCTGAAATGTTTCTATATGATATTATGCAGCAAAGCAGTTTATTAAATCTGTAGCCCCAACAGGCTTTTCTTGCCTAATTTAACAAAACAATTACACAACTTTGCCTACTCGATCCCACTAACAGCCGACTGCTTTTCATGGACTGTCAGAAACACCCACCTCACCTCAAAAATAATCGCGGGCGGAATTTTCCAAACAAAACTGCAATGTCAGATTCTGAGTGAATGCTGGAGTGTTTCTCTCCGAAATACAGCCAGGTTTTCTGTCCAGATCCTCTGGCAGAACAGAAATCGGGGTGGACGGTTTGGCAGGTGCTCATAGAGTCCACATGTCCAGCTACACAGAGATCCGAGTGCCATCTTTAAATGGCGCCCCGATCAGCGAGAAAATTTAACTCCCTCCACCCCCCCCCCCCCCCCCCCCCCCCCCACAGCACGACCATGGATGGACACCCCAGCAAGCTTTGGGGCGTCGGTGGGGAACATTACACCGGGCTGGAAGATACGGTGTAAAGCTGTTTAATGAGAGTAAATCAATGTAAATTTATGAAAATCAGGAAACTGATCACATCACCAGCAGGGAAGATCGCAAGGCGAGATCTCGCCGGTGCAAATCTCGTGAGATTTAGCGGCCATAATGGGATTTGCGTCCTGGCAAGCGACCGGTATCTCAGCATTGATGTCCACGAAACGACAAAACACACATTCGGCAGACCGCGTTATCGCCATGGAAACCACAAATTCTTTCTTAAATACACATTAGTTTCATAATATTACTCGGTTAAAATCAAACAAAATTACTTTTTCACATTTAACCAGAAATGCTTCAACAGGAAATTGATAGAGCACCATTTTAAATCACTTGTGCTATTTATCATTCCATTATGGCCATTGCTTATTGTGAATTATGAATCTCCGACCCTTGTAACGTAAAACAATGGATGTACTGTTGCCGGTTTGCTATGCTCTCACTATTTGGAGAATGTGGAAATAAAAGTCAAAAGTGTAGGCGAACTGACACACTTGACTGATTTTTTCTCTTACAATTTATACAGTATTATTCATTGTGTAGCTTCTGTACAAACCGAAGTTTGAGTAATGTCAAGATTCCAAAACAAGATTAAGTAGCTACAAGTGTGTTGATGCTGCGCACATCCTGCTACGGTGTTTTCAGCATGCAAATGCTTGACGGATAAGTTTAAGGAAAATAATGCCATGGCAGAAATGCAGGGATTTGAGGGATGACTCGAAACTCAGTCAATAATGAGGCTGTTACTGCAGTTTTCAAAGGCAGAAATGCATGCTCCAAATCAGGCTCAATGTAATTAATTGCATTAACCGAGGGTATCATTGTGATACACCTTGACATTTTCTGCGAGTAGGATCTAACTTTCCAACAAATTGATAAATTATATTTATTACTTTTGCTGCCTTTTTATGTTAACGAAGGGTGAGGGATGTTAACATTAAGCAGTCGAGCTCTATACTCATTTTGGTAAATTTATTACCATCCAGTGTCCAACAGAGTCCAGCCAGTAAATTTCCCTAGGTTCTGTTCCAACTGTGTACAGCCTTCTATTTCCCACAAAAGGCTGCCTTCATGCTTAAAATTAATTTAAAACATAGCAACATATGGCCACTTTTGTACAGTGTACTTTGTGGTATAAAGGTCTGGCATATATAGGGTTAATGTGGACTGAGTACAGTACCACCCACACAATGATGTAAGAGAGTGATGTAAGGTCAGAAAGTGGGGATGTTTCCGAATGACTGCACGATGTTCAGCACCATTTGCAATTCAGATAATGAAGCAGTCCATGTCCAAATGCAGCAAGACCTGGACAATATCCCGGGTTGGGCTGACAAGTGGCAAGTTACATTCGTGCCTCGCAAGTGCCAAGCAATGGCCATCTCCTACAAGAGAGGATCTCACCACCGCCACTTGACATTCAATGGCATTGCCATCGCTGAATCCCCCACAATCATCATCCTGGGGGTTACCATTGATCAGAAACTGAACTAGATTGGCCATATTAATTCTGTGGCTACCAGGGCAGGTCAAAGGCTAGGAATCCTGTGGTGATTGACTGACTGCCTGACCCCCCCAAAGCCTGTCCACCATCTACAAGGCACAAGCCAGAAGAGAAATGGAGTTCTCCCCACTGGCTAGATGCGTGCAACTCCAACAACACCATCCAGGACAAAGCAGCCGGCTTGATTATGGAAGCCCCCCTTCCATAAACATTCAAATCCTCCACCACTGACGAACAGTGCCAGCCATATATACCACCTACAAGATTCCCTGTAGTAACTCACCAAGGTTCCTTAGACTGCCCTTCCAAACCCATGACCACTACCATCCAAAAGAACAAGAGCAGCAGATACCTGGGAACCCCACCACCTGGAGGTTCCCTTCCAAGACACTCACCACCCTGACTTGGAAACATATCGCCATTCCTTTACTGCTGCTGGGTCAAAATCTTGGAACTCCCTCCCTAACAGCACGGTGGGTATATCTACACCTCAAGGACTGCAGTGGTTCAAGAAAGCAACTCACCACCACCTTCTGAAGAGCAACTAGGGATGGGCAATAAATGCTGGCCTAACCAGCGATGCCCACATCCCATAAACAAATTTTTAAAAACATACCCTGCACCCTTGGCCATTTGAGTGTCGGGCAGATCCGTGTACCAGTCAGTATGGAGACAGCTCATAGTTTGTACCCTTTGCTGAATATTTGTAAATAGTTCTCAGAGTCAATAAAGGCCAGTTAACCCCTACTGAGCAGCATTCAACACCCAATAATAGATTTTACAGCACCAGGGAACTTTGTGAGAGAACCCAGTTTATTTCACTTTGGAGAAGGAAATGATGTCTGGACTGGAATAAAATCCTGACCCCAGGGATGAAAGCTCTCAATTTATTTTAAACATTTGACTAATGATTACTCTAGTCGTTGCAGATTCACAGAAACACAGAGGAACGGCGCGTCTCAGCCACCAAATAAAGTTCTAATATGGACCTTTTAATGCGTTTCCTGGAAAAATAATGAAAGCACAAGCTACGCGTGTGCCTTCCTGGTGGGGAAAAGCATGACTGATATCTTTCATGGGTTTTCAGCATGAGAGCTGGCCAGAAAATACAAAATCAAGCTTTACAAAATATCCCACAGCACAGAGAAAGCTGGGAATACCAATTAAACAGAACTATTTTCAATGCTGGGCAGCATCCTGTAATTTCTTCACCGGTTGTCATGCTGGGCTGTCCAACTCCAGTGTATCCATAAATTTATGGCTTAGCTGTGCTGTTGCTACAAGACGTTTTAAACCCAATTGGATCTGCCGACTCATCCCCTTGTTGCACTCTCAGCCACTGTTTCTTTCGACTAGTGCAGTGCTTGTGATGTTGTTTCCTGCTGTCACGTAGGGAATTTAAAGCTGGCATCGCACCAGTCTGTGAACTCGGCCGTGCTCCACTCGTAGATCAGAGCATAAACATTCCAAGCCATTTGAGAGAAATGCTTGTTTGTAGGCAGACTGGAAGGGAATGAAAAGGAAGGGGAGAGGAAAAGAAATTCATTGAAGGTGCTCACGTTTTTATGTGAGCACAGTGCCAGTTCTGGTTTTCTAATTCTGTTTGTGTGTTACTTTGTTTCGTACAGCATGTTAGTCAAGCGTGGTGTGTTCGTAGTTCATGTGTCAACGACTGCTCCGTCCACACTGAAAAGCTGATTATCACCATTCCTTTGGTTATAAAACGATCAGTGTGTGCCATCGCATACTTTTGGTGCAGTATGATTCCTTGGCAACAGCCACATCAGAAGCCAACTTTTTTTCATCTTGAGCAGAGTCTTGGGATACAAAAATAGAAGGTTCGACAAATTATTCTTTCTGCCACCTGAATCCTTTTTCACGGTTACAGAGAATGCTGGTTTGCAGGCAAAGAGAATAAGCTTAAAAGAACAATACAGTGTTTTAAAAAAAAAAAATCCAGATGTAGCATAACTGCTTTTAGCATATGGTTATTTCCCAGCCGTGTGCTTTGCATTTTCCACGGTCAACATGTTATTTATTAGTTCCTCGGCTTTCACTGAAAGCACCCTGCACAGTTCCTAGAAAGAATATAAAATACCTTTTTGTTTGAGGAAATTGATCCCCATCTTGGAGACGGTACAACATCATCCTTGCCACAATGAAATCGCAAAAACAAAGCATTAACATAAGTTTTTAATAACACAAATGAGATGGTTATGTCACATTTTATACAGAAATGGCTTCAAGCACCGATGTCTGCGAGTATCCTATTGTGCAGTAGCATTGCTAACAATACACATAATTGGTTGCATGCAATTGGACTTATTCATCAGTAAAAGTATGTCCTACATGGTTTTCGTTGCTGGTTCAATCTTCTTGCAAAAAAGCCAACAAAGCCAAACATTACTTGGTGACTTAATTTATTTAAAATGTCAGCATCCGGGGTTTTGGTTTACAATGGAATGGATAAATCTAACCTTTCTGAGTGCTGAGCCATAAAGGGAAATGTATAGAGGAAGCAGCAATGTCCAGGCCTTAATGACTTACCTCACAAGATGTGAGATCTGTTAAACCCTCCGTCTGCCTGTTTATGTTCAAGGAAATGACTGGAACGTGAAAAATGAATCCAGGCATAAATCAGATCTCTAGTTGCACTAATTGTTTAGTTTCAGTTCTCACAAAGAATCTGGCTTCTTATATTGTTAACCCTTTGAGCGTTAATTCTATTTTATTGATTTGAAATGCTGGGCTAGCTCATTACCTTGCTGTAAATCTTGCGTGCTATCTTATCTTGACCTATAAATAAATTTGATCAAATATCTTTAGCCTGTAAATATTGGTCTTTTGGCCTGTTACTTTCCACTTTTTTGATCGAAGAGCAGAATGCGGAGAACATTTTGTTTGTCATCAAGTAATTCAAAATTAATTGTTAACCTGCCATGTTAACATTTACATGGCGCAGGCGCTCAGTTCTGGTTTCATAGGCTAGTTGAGCAAAGTATTGCATGAACTTCAGTGCCGGTGTGATGGCAGATACGTAGGTCTTACGGCACAACGAATGACAGATCAAATCAAATTGCATGCTCCTTCAGTTGTTAGTAATAGACAGAATACAGACTGTACTCAACCAGCCCGTGCTTGCAAAACCCAGAACAAAATGCCCACCGTTAGATGTAATTCCACAATTGGGTAGCACTTGCTGAACAATCCTGAGAGCGACAATAGCTAATCTAACAACCAGCCTAAGATAATCAGCCCAGCACACAATGCACACAAAATATTTACACTTGCAAGAAGTGACGTACATTCATAGGCAGGGAAAGTTCAAAAACAAAAAGAATATGTTCAAACCATGAACCTTTTTTTACGAATGACCCAGGAGCTTGGGCAGCCTATAGTTCCCTATTATTTTCTCCACGGCAATGTTTCGACCGATCAGAGGTGGCTTACTAACCAATCAGCACCTGTAGTATAAATTGTTGTGATGTTTTGAGATTTGGCTTTCTTGCATTTGTCTTGAGGTGAGTGTAAGACAAGATTTCGGTAACCTGAGTCTCTCAAAGTATGTACACAGCAAAGAGTGTGTTAAATGACTAGTCTTATCAGAAGCTGTTTTCCAGTTCGATCCATGCTGTCTCTGTTCTTTCACTCCACCAAATAGTTTTGATGGGTTTATATATGGAAACTGAATAGGACCATTTCTCGTAAGTGAATATTTGAAAAACATCCAAGTGCTTTGAAGTTTAATACACTTGAGGGGAGAATTCCAGTCACATAGAAAACGTGTAAATATAAAGGTACATTTTGACCGCAATTTGTTTTTTGAATGTTCTACTCTAAACAACTAGAACAGTACAGCACAGAACAGGCCCTTCGGCCCTCAATGTTGTGCCGAGCCATGATCACCCTACTCAAACCCACGTATCCACCCTATACCCGTAACCCAACAACCCCCCCTTAACCTTACTTTTTATTAGGACACTACGGGCAATTTAGCATGGCCAATCCACCTAACCCGCACATCTTTGGACTGTGGGAGGAAACCGGAGCACCCGGAGGAAACCCACGCACACAGGGGGAGGACGTGCAGACTCCACACAGACAGTGACCCAGCCGGGAATCGAACCTGGGACCCTGGAGCTGTGAAGCATTTATGCTAACCACCATGCTACCCTGCTGCCCTCCAACCCATAGAAATAGTTTGAAAGATTGGGGGATATTTTTCCCGTTCTCAGAGAAGCATCAAGCAATACTGAATTGTGCACATTTACTCACTGTCAACATTTTCTACTAATATTTAAACAGAAGGAAAAAGACATTTGGGGTTTGCACAATGGCAGCTTCTGGAACTCTATGCTGCGTTCAGTCAGAGGTAAAAAAATTCAACAAAACTTGTCAGACTCCACATTGCAGTGTGGAGATGGCAGAACTCATGTGGTGATATCAAAGTTAGGAAAGGGTTTTGAGAGAGCAGACTGAGATCAACTGTTTCCATTGCCAGGTCAGTCAGTAAGCAGAGGACATGGTTTTAAAAGTACCAGGGATGAGCTGAGGAGAACTTTTTTGAATTGTTACGATCTGGAATGGTGGCAAAAGTATGCTGGGCTTGAGGCACATTCATTCATTAGCAACATTCAAAAGGGAACTAGGACATTAGCACAGGGCTAAAGAGCTGGCTTTTAAAGCAGACCAAGGCAGGCCAGCAGCATGGTTCAATTCCCGTACCAGCCTCCCCGAATAGGCGCCAGAATGTGGGGACTAGGGGCTTTTCACAGTAACTTCATTTGAAGCCTACTTGTGACAATAAGCGATTTTCATTTCATTTCAAAAGGAAAAAAATCCAGGATTAAGGAGAAACAGCAAGGGAGTGGGACTAGGGTTGCTAACTGTGATGAATGTATTCCTGGAGGTTTCATCACATGGCCTCCTCCCATGCTGCAGCCATTTATTGGCCAACACGTCAATTCTTGTGACCTGCTGCTTTCCTACACCAACTGGAAAGCAAAAAAGGCTCAGCACCAAATTGGACGATAATTGGCTGTCACCCAAACAACCATTTTCCCATCTTCAATCTTTTTAGGTCTCATAGAACATACAGTGCAGAAGAAGGCCATTTGGCCCATTGAGTCTGCACTGACCCACTTAAGCCCCCACTTCCCCCTTATCCCCGTAACCCAATAACCTCTCCCAACCTTTTAGGTCACTAAGGTCAATTTAGCATGGCCAATCCACCTAACCTGCACGTCTTTGGACTGTGGGAGGAAACCGGAGCACCCGAAGGAAACCCACGCAGACACGGGGAGAACATGCAGACTCTGCACAGACAGTGACCCAGCGGAGAATCGAACCTGGGACCCTGGTGCTGTGAAGCTATAGTGCTATCCACTTGTGCTTCCGGGCTGCCCCTAGTAAAATAAATAGTCATGTATATGTCTGGTTAAAAAAAGTTCAAAGGAAATGACAACAAAACAATCTTTTTAATGCCCTGATATTTTACTCCAAGGTTACACGCCGCAGTGTCCTGGAGTTTGATCTTCAGTTCCTGGAGATTCCAGGCCAATCCTGAAGGGTCAGCAACCCCAAGTGGGCCTAATTGGATGGCTCCTTCAGAGAGCTGGCAAAGACACAATGGGCCAAATGGCCTCCTTCATTGACATATGATTCTATGATCGCTACCACTGTAAACTCCACCTAAAGAGATAGCTCTTGTCAGTCCCCCCAAGATATTTATATTGCCATTAGAGATGGAGATGGCCGTCCTTCCATGGACTTGACCCACCACATACTAGAACGATCCAGCTTTTCCCGCTCTGAGCCACGTGGCCTTTCCATTTTTTTTTAGATCAGAAACGTAAAAGTGGCTCATATGTTAGTCTCTCCATGTGCATTTGCATTTCTGTTACTCTGGTCATAGATCTTACAGCATTGAGGACAGTGATGAGGGGAATTTAATCTGGAAGCAACACTGCAATAAAAATATTTTAATGTACGGGCACGTGCCACTTTGTTTCAGCAACACTATTGCTGTCATCAATGGTGCAACAGTTTAATGACAATGATTTAGGCTGTATCCCCTGTTTCAATACATGATTTAGAACTGTCAAAGCCAATATCAACATAATACAGCACACCTTTTGGGTCTCCCTCCTTAGCAACATGTCAGCGATTCTTAGCATTGACCGGGGGCGGGGGGGGGGGGGGGGGCAGCACGGTGGCGCAGTGGGTTAGCCCTGCAGCCTCACGGCGCCGAGGTCCCAGGTTCGATCCCGGCTCTGGGTCACTGTCCGTGTGGAGTTTGCACATTCTCCCCGTGTTTGCGTGGGTTACACCCCCACAGCCCAAAGATGTCCAGATTAGCCCCGCTAAATTGCCCCTTAATTGGAAAAAATGAATTGGGTACTCAAAATTAATTTTTTAAAAAAGCATTGATCTGGAGCCTTCTCCGTTGGTGGTCATTTGCGGGATGTCGGACTTGCTGGGACTGCAGGCCTGGGTTGATGTGTTGGGTAAGCTGGGTCTGCGAGGCCTGTGTTTACTCCAGCAGTGAGAGACAGGCTTCCAACACTTGAAGAAATGCAACTCGATTTTATTGAACTCTTAAATATCATACATACTTTAACTGTGGATTGACACTATGCTGACTTGACTGGAGACCTGAGGCTAACCTGACCAGACTATCTTACTACCACATGGTGTATGTTCTAGTTGCTCCTCAAGAGCTCTGTCTGTCTCAGAGGCTGCATCCCGAGAGAGCGGGAAAACTAGCGCCCTCTGGCTTTATAGTGTTCGTGTCCTGTCTGGTGATTGGCTGCTGTGTTCTGTGTGTTCATTGGTCATCCTGTGTGTCATGCACTGCCTGTCTGTGCACCATCATATACCTGTGTGTATATTATGACAGGGGTGAAGGCAGATGTTCTTGCTTTTGCCTCGTTGATAGCTCAGAGGCAAGTTCTGCTAGAATGGAGATCTTCCCCTCCGTCTAGTGCCTCGGCCTGGTGACCTCATGGAATTTTATATCTGGAAAAGATCAAGTACACCATTAGTGGGCCAGTGGGGTGGGGGTTCTACCTGAGGTGGCAGCCATTAATTTCCTACTTCAAAGAGTTAATCCACATCAACTGTTAAGTGGGGGGTGGGGGTGGGGGGGGGGGGGGGGTACGTAGTTAATTATTATTGGACGTGGGTTATTTTGGTCTTTCCTTGGGTAGAATTTATAAGTTTGGTTGTGTACTTTTGTCTTTTTTGTTTCCTTTTGTACGATATTGTACTATTTGATGGTCATTTTCTGAGCTGTTTGATGTTCATGTCGTGTTTGTTATAAACGAAAAATTTTCAATCAAAATATTTAGACGTGATCTACCGAAATGGAGACAGAGTTGCGTAGCACCATAATAACCAGGTGTTTCCCGGAGCTTGGAGCGCTGGGAAACACCATGCTATCTAATATTCATTTGGGTCGGTGGGGGTGGGCTTCTGCGGGGAACTCTTGGCCGAGACCACATTTCGCCCCGTTCCCAGCACTGAGGAGCTCTGCTCGCCAGAACTCAACAGTGCGGAGAGAGATCGGGATGCCATTTTTAAACGCAACAAGGAATGTCTTCAGCCAGAGGGTGGTGAATCTGTGGAACTCTTTGCCACAGAAGGCTGTGGAGGCCAAGTCACTGAGTGTATTTAAGACAGAGATAGCTAGGTTCTTGATTAATAAGGGGATCAGGGGTGGTGGGGAGAAGGCAGGAGAATGGGGATGAGAAACGTATCAGCCATGATTGAATGGCGGAGCAGACTCGATGGGCCAAATGACCCAATTCTGCTCCCATATCTTATGGTCTTTTGGCAGATTATAGAACAAAGATTTGACTGAAGTATGCAAAGAGACTTTGCATTGGGCAAAGAGGAAGGTTATAATATTCATCTTGAAAGGAGGAGAGAGAAGAAGAGAAATGAGAAGTTTCAGAAGGGAATTTCAGGGCTTCGGGCCTAGGCAGCTGAAGGCACGGTTGCCAATAGCGGATTAAAATCAGGAATGCTCAGGAAACCAGAATTGGAGATTCTGAGATTGTTGAGCTGACAAAGGAAAAAACAGGATCAGACGAACGGCAAAGAAGAAGGAACAATAAGCAACAATAGACAAAGAAACAGCAAAAGGAGAGAAAGAAGAATATAATTGAAAACTTAGAGGAGAAAGGAAATGCAGACCTGCAAAAGCAGGCCTCAACATGCATTGGCACCAAGGCCTCTTGTTTACACTGTAATTGCTAACAGCTCCTAAGTGTATCCTGCCAAGTCCTGCAGCGAGTTACAGTCTTTACACATTTTTCTTTTAGCAGTGCATAGCATTTTGCATCAAACTAGCTTTTTGTTTGAAAAGTTAACTTTATTCGGAGGACCATAATGAATTGCAAATGACTTCCTACAGTCTGGTGGACTGGTACAATATTCAGCCTTTGAAATTAGCAAATAAAAATGAAATGTTACACCTGATAAAGCACTAACGATATAACAGGAATGGCTTGACATAATGTCTGATTTATGGAGGCCTCCGTATCCAATGTGGGCAGTGCCCACTCACTACATGCTGGATGGGCACTGCCCACCATATTTTAAAGGCAGAAAATGTCCAGAACCTGCACATAAAGCAGATGTTAGCCCCATACCCCCAACATCTGTTTCAGGCCCCTTTTATAGAATTACTCAATGGAG
Source organism: Scyliorhinus canicula (assembly GCF_902713615.1). NCBI lineage: Eukaryota > Metazoa > Chordata > Chondrichthyes > Carcharhiniformes > Scyliorhinidae > Scyliorhinus > Scyliorhinus canicula. Next base: position 45,321,181 of record NC_052166.1, read on the forward strand.
CCTGTTGTGCTCTCTGGGCTGCCTAATCAACGGTCTTAAAGGGACCATTGGGGATCACCACCATAGGGGAAGGTTTTTATCAGGAGTAGTGTCCAAGAATATTGCCAGATCCCTCCCCACCTGCTCCTACCGCCAACCACCACAATTCTTCTCTTGCTCAACTCCATCACTTCCCTATCCACCTCCTCTCTTAGACCATAAGACCATCAGACATAGGAGCAGAATTAGACAACTTGGCCCTTCGAGTCTGCTCCGCCATTCAATCATGGCTGATATTTTTCTCATCCCCATTCTCCTGCCTTCTCCCCATAACCCCATGATCCCCTTGTTCTCCATCGCCTCACTCACTCTATCTCTGGAATGTGTTCTTATTGTCCTTTGGTTCCTGAATATTGTTAATAGTCACACTTTTAAGTTTGGAAAGATCAGAAACTCTTTATGTTTAATTTTGCCATGCTGTCTGGTTCAAAAAAAGAACCAGATTGAATTAGTTATGTATACATCAGTTTAGTCTCTAGTGCAGCTGTGAAATATGCCCCCCGGAACACTTACACATAACACATTAGAATCATCATAAGAATCACAGAATTTACAGTGCAGAAGGAGTCCATTCGGCCCATCGAGTCTGCACCAGCCCTTGGTAAGAGCACCCCGCTTAAGCCCACACTTCCAACCTATCCCCGTTACCCAGTAATCCCACCTAACCTTGTTGGACACCAAGGGCAATTTAGCATAACCAATCTACCTAACCTGCACATGCATGTACTGTGGGAGGAAACTGGAGCACCCGGAGGAAACCCCGCAGACACGGGGAGAATGTGCAGAATCCGCACAGACAGCGGCCCAAGCCGGGAATCGAACCTGGGACCCTGGAGCTGTGAAGCAACTGTGTGAACCACTGTGCTACCGTGCTGCCCGGGATCATAATCAGTGGATCATAATCAATGGATCCACTATCTCTGCTGCCACTTCCTTTAACACCATCGGATGTCAGCCATCAGGCTCTGGGGATTCATCTGCCCTTAATCCCAAGAGTTTGGTGAGTATCGTTTCCCTATTGATGCTGATTGTTCCAAGTTACACCCTTTCTATTACTTCTGAATTGCTATAGGAATGGTACTTGTGTCCTCCACCATTAAAACAGAGGCAAGGTATTGATTTAGCATCTCTGCCATTTCTAATAGTTCCTAGATAAGTAGTTCCTAGCTATTTACAAATATTTATGGATAATACAACAATGGATGGCATTTTCCATCCCTGCCCCCTGTGCAGCGGTGGTGGCCCGTCCGCCCAATATATAACATCCCGCTTTCTTTAAAATGTAATGCCCCTATCAACGTTCCAGTCATTAACCTGGATTTTCCAACCCCACCAGCCACTGGGATCATTCAGTCCTGTCAAAATTCAATGGGCTTTTGGCTGGTCTGTCACATTTGCCGGGAAGGGTCTCGCCACAGTGGGACCTGGCCATTAACTTCTATGAAGAAAAGATTATGGGTGGGATTTCCCAGTCCTGCCAATGGTGACCCCCCCCCCACCCCCCCAGGCAGTGAAGGGTGGGAACAACAGTGACAGCACTGGAAGATCCAGTCGCCAGTCAATGACAGGCTGCCTCTGCTGCCGCAAAATACGCTGTGGCGGGAGTGGAAAACGCTGCCTTATTAATTGACTTTTGGAAATAAACTGAACCCCTTCTTTTTTTTTTTTTTTTTTTTAAATTTAGCGTACCCAATTATTTTTTCCAATTAAGGGGCAATTTAGTGTGGCCAATCCACCTATCCTGCACATCTTTTGGGTTGTGGGGGCGAAACCCACACAGACACGGGGAGAATGTGCAAACTCCACACGGACAGTGACCCAGGGCCGGGATTCGAACCCGGGTCCTCAGCGCCGTAGCACTGAACCCCTTCTTAAGAGTTTTTTATAGCGTGTGTTCTTTTCTGAAATATTAATCACTGTTTCCCATAAGTGGTAAGATGCTGTGCCTCCATCTTGTTGATTTGGCATTGGTTGCTTGTGGTAAACGACTGTAGTGTATAATATGTGTATTGTGGTAAACAGCTACTGTATTATATGTAATGTGGTAAACCACTGCCCGATGGCTCCGCCTCCCCTTGGGCTCGATATAAAGGTGGCTGGTCTCCGAGGCCAAGGGGCTTTCTGTTTAGTTTATTAAAGCCTCAGTTACGTTCACTACTCGTTTTGTGTTCGTTGATGGCATATCATTGCTCATAATGATGCCCTGGCACTGGACGCAGGCAATGTTATTCACGTTGCCCCTGATGTTGCAGTATTCATCGTTGCTAGTGCTAATATCTCCCTCGATATTGATGTTTCCAGTGTTGCTGATTTGTCTTTTCCAGCTCTGATGGAGGTCAAATATGAACACTTTCTCCTCATTTGCTTACCGGTTTGGGTGTCAATTATGCATGACCTCCTGGGCTTCAGCAGCAACTTTTATTGGGCTCCAGGTTTTCATGATTGGATCTTATCCGTGTACACTTTGTCATTTCAACAGTTCAGGTAGCGATGTAGCATGATTTGTGCTGACCCCCTATTTCCTGTGCTTCAGTGAGTTATAGTCTCATTTCCTCCTGGTGACTTGGAGGATGTATTTCGCTTGGCAGCGTAGTCTTTATTTTCTTTCATTCAGCGACACTGCTAATGATTTCATGTCAGTCTGGAGAGGTGTGGATTGAGGTGACAATTAGGTATGGTTTGGGTCTTTGTCACTCGGCATTTCGCTCAGGTTCTTTTGATTGGATGTGTCTTTCCATTAATTTGTTTCCTCAAGGTGATGATGTTGAACCCCTACTGCTCAGCAAATTCCTTTGCTTCGCTGGATCTGAACTGGATGCCATTGTCACATATCAATCTTCCAGGAATCCCTTGCTCAGCAAACAAAACATGTGCTGCTCAGAGATGATTGTTGTGGCTCTTAAGCCTTTCATCGTCCAGATAAAAGTTGTAGTCGGCAAATGTGAGGTATCATTCTTGATTGGTTGTGAATAAATCGGCTCTCACAGTATAGCACAGCCTGGGTGGTACTTCAGTAGCTATCATCTCTTTCTGCTGTGTGTTTCTGTACTTTTGGCATACACTGTACAAAGACACCGTGCTGCAGATTGTTCCATATGTGGGACATTTCTGTCTGCCTGTTAATTAATGTGGTCATCTTTCTCTGTTTGGCGTACCTTCTTTTGTTCCTGGCTATTTTTTCTAGCTATTTACAGATAATTCATTTGCAGGCAATAATAATCTCCCTCTTCCAATTGTCACATTCCTCCCTCAAGATATACTTGGCAGACCCTGCTAGTAACACAATACCCTGAAATCTTTGAACTGCCCCGGTGTGCCCAGCAGAAATCTGCAGTTTATCAAATTAATGTAGCTGAATTTTGGGGCCCAGTGTCAGATGGGCTGACCTCTTTAGGCTTCCAGATTGCTCCCTGGGCCCCCTGGCTAGCTTATAAGAGGCAAGTTGTCGTTTGGTAACACAGAATCTGAGTATGGCTGAAAAAAGACATTTTGTCAAAGCTTTACATCTGGCACTCATCAGGACTATCGCGAGAAAACCAACAACAGGGGAAACTACTTTGTACTGTATGAGAAGCGAGTGCTGATCGGAGAGCAACTGGACTCTGATTGGCGCAACTCCTCGATAAATCAGCACTTTCTTCTCACACGTTGTTGTTTCCCTTAGCATTAGTATCTTGTGATGGTCCTGATGAGTGCAAGATGAAAAGCTTCAACAATACTCAAGAAGCAATTTCGCAGCCACTTCAAGATGAGCATTTAAAAGTGCATATTCAGTGTACATAAAACTTGACATGACTTGAAAGATCCACCCAAAGAACTCAAATGCCCTCTTATTGATTTCCATGCTGCCCATTGGTAGGTAGAATTCATCTATTTAATTCAAGATGCTGCCAGTCCCCCTGGCTGTTGGGAAGATCAGGACTGTACTCACTGTTGTACATGTTATCTAAACGAGCTTGCTGAGCCACTCATCAGGGGCTCGTCCTCAAATGATTTTATGCAAATGCCTCAACATCTGTACCATGTACAATAAATACCTTTGGTGTTGATGATGTGCTGGCACCTTCCACGCTGAGGGCTTAGATGCTCATTTTTCACATTCAGACCCCGGTTCACCGACACTTTAGTGCTGCAGATTGCCTGGTTGCATGTTTTAGCTTTTTAATTTATTTTTGTGCTGATATCATGGGGAATTTTCAAATGTCTACCGAAGCACCCTGACTAAATAGCCTCAGTGACCCAGTCCTTATCCTGCGATCTGAGCTGCTAGCGTCAGCCTTTCATCTGAAGTGCGAATAATTATTTTTTGTGACTCGCCAGTGCTCCTTGATGCTGACCTTTCAGTGATCCGAGATCTGAGCTCAGGCCCTTCAAGGTAAAGCATCATTTTCCAGCCACCAAAGTACCTTGCCTCCCGAAACCTGTGATTTGAACAAACCAGCTCCACATTACGCCTCTGGGGAGAATGTTAATTAGAAATTAAATACTTACAATCTTGAACAAAAATTCTATTTAAAAAAAAATTACAATTGGCCTTAAGTGGGGAATAATGTTTAGTAATAAACGTACACATGTTAAATACCACAAGTAATCTGGTAATGGCCACAGTGAAGGTGGGTCGGACTAATGAAATGAGGCATTTTGTTGTTATTTCAATGCCTGACCTGAGCCTGAGCTTCGGAGGTAATGGTATTATCTCCCCCTTTGATAGCTATATTACTTTAATTAGGCCTGATGGGCTGTGATGGGGAATGCAAATCTAGGTCATTGCATATGTAAATGTGCAGCTGTGGTCTTGCTGAATGCCAGAACACATCAGACAGTGTGTCTCAGCGTCACCAAGCATTAATTCCAACATGGCAGGCAGACATGACTTCAAATAGACACACCCCCTAAGTGTCTCCAGTTAGTGCCAGAAAGAGTGATCGGAATGGTAATAATCTCGAGATCTAGTTATCCAGAAGGATACGGTTCTAAAATGAGAAGTAAGTGGGTGAGTAGCATTCCATCTCTGAATTACCCAGGCTCCAACAGCAAGTTGGCCTATGAGCCTGTTTCTTCTACATAACCTAAAATTATTTCAGACTATTTTCTCACGGCAACCTATATACTGACCTACTGCACTCCATGTTAGACTCACCTTGGAGGTATTCAAGTGAGGGCCTAGATATTTGAGCTATTGTACTCCTGAGAAAGTGAGTTGACCCAGAAAAAAATCTGACTTTTATAATCCAGGTAGAGTATTGGTGTCATGGGCGACAAACAATGGTCCTAAATTTCCTTAGGTTGGGGCCTAAGTGCTCAAGGACATTAGCTCTTCAACCAGAAAAACACTAGCAGGAATTGTTAGAGGGACCTGGGATGAGTGGTACTTGTTCTCTACACATCGCTTCACATGACACAGAGAATGAGGCTGATGAGTAAGTAGGCTTTCCCCTGGTAGGAATCCTTAGGCTCTAGCGTTCATTGTGAATAGTGATCCGGACACTATAATAATAATCTTTATTGTGACAAGTAGGCTTGCATTAACATTGCAATTAAGTTACTGTGAAAATCATCGACTTGCCACACTTGGGCGCCTGTTCGGTTACACTGGGAGAATTCAGAACGTCCAATTCACCGAACAAGCACGTCTTTCAGGACTTGTGGGAGGAAACCGGAGCACCCGGAGGAAACCCAGGCAGACATGGGGAGAACGCGCAGACTCCGCGCAGGACCCAAGCTTGGAATCAAACCTTGCACTCTGGCGCTGTGAAGCAACAGTGCTAACCACTGTTACCGGGAGAACCCAACATAGAGGTCACTTTAAGGAAGGAGGTCAGATCCCACAGGAGGCTGCAATCTGGGGCCTTGGCCCAAAGACACTGCAGCTGACTCTGCATTTATAACACCACACACTAATTTTGTTTTAAAATTATTTTTATTCAGATTTTTATCGAAACAAAATGTTTTACATAACCATTAACAACATTTAACAAAACAAGGTGAACGTTAACATTATATAAAGAAACAAACGCAAGAATATGCAGTGAATGAACATTCCCCCCCCCCCACCCCCGCTGATCACCTTTACTGCTGTCCTAGAAAGTCGAGGACGGCAGCCACCTCCGAGAGAACCCCATCATGGACCCTCTCAAGGCAAACTTTATTTTCTCCAGCTTGAGAAACCCAGCCATGTCACCAACCCAGGTCTCCACATTCGGGGCTTGGGGGCTTCGAGTCCCTCCACATTAAAAGGATCCGTTTCTGGGCTATCAGGGAGGCAAAGGCCAGGACGTCGGTCTCTTTCGCTTCCTGAACTCCCGGATCGTCTGACATACCAAAGATCGCTATCTCTGGACTCGGCACCACCCGCCTGATTAGGACCTTGGACATTGCCTTAACGATTCCCTGCCAGAGTCCTTTGAGAGCCGGACATGCCCAGAACATATGGACATGGTTCGCTGGGCTTCCCGCACATCTCACACATCTATCCTCAACCCCAAAGAACTTGCTCATTCTCGCTGCCGTCATGTTTGCCCGATGGACCACTTTAAACTGAATTCAGCTAAGCCTGGCACATGATGAGAAGGAATTAACCCTGCTCGGGGCATCAGTCCACAGGCCCGCATTCAGCTCCCCGCCTAGCTCCTCCTCCCACTTGCCCTTACGTTCCACCACTGGGGCTTCCTCCGCCTCCTGTAGTTCTTGGCAGTTGTCCGACACCTTCCCCTCCCCTACCCAGGAGCCAGAGACCACCCTATCCTGAATCCTACGTGAGGGTAGCAACAGAAATGTCACCACCTGGTTTTTTAGAAAGTCGCTTACCTGAAGGTATCTGAAGGCATTTCCAGGGGGGCAGATTAAATTTCTCCTCCAGCGCTTTCAAGCTGGGAAAAGTCCCGTCTATGAACAGGTCCCCCATCCTTTTAATACCTGCCCTGTGCCAGCTTTGAAACCCTCTGTCTATCTTGCCCAGAACAAATCTGTGATTGTTGTGTATCGGGGTCCAAACTGAGGCTCCTTCCACCTCCCTGTGCCTTCTCCACTGACCCCAGATCCTTAGTGCCGGCTCCACCACCGGACTTGAGGAGTAGCGGGCCGGCGAGAACGGCAGAGGTGCTGTTACGAGTGCCCCTAAGCTGGTGCCTTTGCATGATGCTGCCTCTAACCGCTCCCATGTCAGCACAGTAGCATTGTGGATAGCACAATCGCTTCACAGCTCCAGGGTCCCAGGTTCGATTCCGGCTTGGGTCACTGTCTGTGCGGAGTCTGCACATCCTCCCCGTGTGTGCGTGGGTTTCCTCCGGGTGCTCCGGTTTCCTCCCACAGTCCAAAGATGTGCAGGTTAGGTGGATTGGCCATGATAAATTGCCCTTAGTGTCCAAAATTGCCCTTAGTGGTGGGTGGGGTTACTGGGTTATGGGGATGGGGTGGAGGTGTTAACCTGTGTAGGGTGCTCTTTCCAGGAGCCGGTGCAGACTCGATGGGCTGAATGGCTTCCTTCTGCACTGTAAATTCTATGTAAATCTATGTATGTCGACCCCTCCCCCAATACCTATTTCCTAATCATGGCTATGTTAGCCGCCCAGTAGTATTTGCCCACACAAATCCCGAAATGCTGTTGTTCACCCGCTTAAAGAAGGACTTGGGGATGAAGATGGGAAGGCACTGGAAGACAAACAAATATCTGAGGAGGACTGTCATCTTCACGGTCTGCACCCTCCCCGCTAGAGAAAGCGGGAGCATGTCCCACCTTTTGAAGTCCCCCTTCCATCTGCTCTACCAGCCTGGATAAGTTAAGCTTGTGGAGGGCATCCCAGTTCCGAGCCACCTGTATGCCTAGGTACAGAAAGCTCTTCTCCACCATCTTCAGCGGCAGCTCTCCCAGTCTCTTCTCCTGCCCTTTAGCTTGGATCACAAGCATCTCGCTTTTCTTCTCGTTTAATTTGTACCCCGAAAAGTTACCGAAGTCCCTCAGAATCTGCATGAACCTCCCCATCCCCTCTAGTGGGTCTGAAATATAGAGGAGCAGATCATCCGCATAGAGCGAGACCCGATGCTCCTGCCCCCCTACCCCCCCTGAACCAACCCCCGCCAGTTCTTTGAAGCCCGCAGCACTATGGTCAACCGCTCTATTGCAAGGGCAAATAATAACGGGGAGAGGGGGCACACCTGCCTCATCCGTCGGTGCAGCCTAAAATACTCCGACCTCACCCTATCCGTGCATACACTTGCTATGGGGGCCTGATAAAGTCGTTTGACCCACCCTATGAATCCATCACCAAATCCAAGCCTACTTAGCGTTTCCCACAGGTACTCCCATTCCACCCGGTCAAAGGCTTTCTCTGCATCCATCGCAGCCACTACTTTTGCCTCCCCTCCTTCTGAGGGCATCATAATAATGTTTAGGAGCGTCCGTACATTGGAGTTCAGTTGCCTGCCCTTAACGAAGCCTGTCTGATCCTCGCCTATCACCCCTGGGACACGGTCCTCTATTCTAGCGGCCAAAATCTTGGCCAGCAGTTTGGCACCTACGTTCAAGAGCGATATCGGTCTGTAGGACCCACATTGTAGCGGATCTTTCTCCCGTTTGAGAATGAGTGAGATTGAGGCCTGTGACATTGTTGGGGGGAGGGTCCCTCTCTCTTTAGCCTCGTTAAAGGTCCTTAGCAGGAGTGGACTCAACAGTTCCGAAAATTTCTTGTAGAATTCTACAGGATAGCCGTCCGGCCCCGGGGCCTTGCCCGACTGCATACTCTCTAGGCCCTTAACAATCTCCTCCAACTCTCTTGGGGAACACCACACACAAATGACTGTAAAGGGCCTTTAGCAGCCAATCCATGTGCTCCCCCAAACCTTGCTCCCCCAGGCAGGCACCCAAATAACCATAATGTCATGGTCACCCATCAGAGGTATTTATGTAACGTATCTCAGATCCCAGATACTGCATCATGTGTGAAGAAGAAGATAAACAGCATGTGCTAATAAGTCACAACTTCACCGATGTAAGCAGTTTCTGAACTCTTACTGCCTGGCAGCAGGGAGCAAGCAATGTGAAATTGAAATTACTTCCCCCTCCCACCAGGACTATTGTGCATTCATTCTACTCATTGAAATATTAACTATTACCGACAAACAATGATTGCTGCAGTGTGTCTTTGACTTGTTTTCACTATTGATCAGTCAGGTGGCAGCTTTCAGTTCTAACCTGGGACAATATAAGAAAGAAGAACAAGACACTTTCATGTTGTTGATTATTGCAGAAGACACTAAAAAGGTGTCTGAGCAAGCAATCTAAGTCTACAACCTCAAGATGTGGCAGCAGTGTTGATTGATTCATTTTGTGGCACAATGCAATAAAGTACAGTGTTGTGAGCTCAGAACCAAATTGAATCAAAATCAATCGAACATTTGGCAATTCTGAACTTTTCCAAATGAGATTCAGAATAACTTTGGTTGCCAATTGTGTCCCTGATCCACGTGTTGGTCCCGTTATATACTGTGAGTGAGTTTTTCATTATGAACAACCCCGGAAAGAAATCTTTCTACTCTAATAAATAAACACACAAGTGGTAGTGTTGTTCTTTTGATTACCTGAGTCCAAATCTGACTAACATCTTTCGCATTTTACAAGTAAATCGGTGAGAGTTAACAGTGTGTACGTGTTCATTGGGATTTGACCGAAAACTGGTCCTTCCATCCATTCACTAACAGCAATTCAATAAAATGTTATCATAGAATTTACAGTGCAGAAGGAGGCCATTCGGCCCATCGAGTCTGTACCAGTCTTTGGAAAGAGCACCCTACGCAAGCCCACACCTCCACCCTATCCCCATAACCCTACCTAACCTTTTTTTTGGACACTAAGGGCAATTGATGATGGCCAATCCACTTAAACTGCACATCTTTGAACTGTGGGAGGAAACCGGAGCACCCGGAGGAAACCCACGCAGCCATGGGGAGAACGTGCAGACTCCACACAGACAGTGACCCAAGCCGGGAATCGAACCTAGGACCCTGGAGCTGTGAAGCAACAGTGCTAACCACAGTGCTACCAAGGGACCGGTCGCTTCTTTTCAAAATGTTTTGCCTCCATTGATATGCTTCTTTATTGAGAATGTGGGAGAGATATTCCGTGAAAAATATTCATCCTGTGGGCTGACCAATAACTTTTCATTCGCTCACTTAGCAATATGCTTGAGTCACTTGTATTTATGCTGCTCTGAGTTGGGATGCAGTCGGTGTAAAGATATAAACTGTTATATTACACAGCAGCTAAAGGCTGTGGGATACAAAAACCAATACAAAGTTATTGTAATGGTCAGCCTGTGATTAATAAATGCCAAACTTCTGAAATTATCATCGGTAGAAAATCCAACCATATCTCATTTGGACCAGAGTAGGTAATTCAGGCTGTGGGGCGTGCCAATTTTATAGCACACTAGAGGTTTCAAAATCACAGGAGCCTGCTTTTAAGGTGATAGAATGTTTATTTCATTTATTACTTGAACCACATAACAGGCAGAAGACGAAACCACTGAGGTTTGAAATTCTCATGTGTACAGTGAAATATATTACTGTAACAACAATTGTCATGTTTATTGTGCGAATTATATTGATGATTTACACAATCCACTCCAATAACTAACATTGTTTATGGAGCCCATCAAAATTTACTTTTATTTGAGGTTTCCAACTGATCAAGCTTTCACAGCAACATATTTTCCAGCAGCACCGAGCAAGGGTTGTAATGCTTCTAACGCCAAATCATCTGTGAGCTCAATTGATTTATGCGCATCACCTCCTGAATAGGCAGGTCACACGTCACAGTCCCTGCGCGCAAAATCCAGGGCGGATGAATATTTAGCCCTCAGTCTCAAGTGGTTGATGGAAAACCATTTACTCTTATCGCATGTGTGATTGCTTGTTCTCAATAGTGTTTGGTATCTGTATTGACCATGTGGTGATAGCATGATTGGTTTTAGTTTGTAATGGATCTTTTTGCAACTCATGGCGGTGAGGTGTATTCTGAACACCTACAATCATTCTGTGTGGAAGCCTCCATGGTGACACTTTATGAATAACAATTAGGCTATTTTAGGTCTCGGAAGTGAGAGGTTATTTTTAATCCCGTATGCAACCACACTGGATCAGTCTCCACGGGGTTTTGTTTATCTCGCAACTCTGTTAAAAATAAATAAATGAGACATCGTTTGACATTTGCCTCCATGTAAAATTAGCCATCACATCAATCTTCACAATCTGAATACTGAAACACACTAGGACTCCTCATTGGAGGTCCTGTGGGAAATTGTGTGCCAGTTCCATCATCAACTGCTTAGAAGTAAAGGGTGAGGAGCATTTTTCTACTTTCACACTTCCAACGAGGAGCCTTGCCCCCTGAACGTGTCCAACAGAATTTAGGTGTGCACATCTCTGATCAGAAAATAATGTGCCTGACTTTCCCAATGGGTGAGTCTCCTCATAGATCAGAATCATCTTAAATGACGGACTGATCTTCCTGGTTTTATTGGCCTTTATGTGACAGTTTCCTTCCCCTTATATGATAACACGTTTCCAACAATCAGTCAACTAAGAACCTATTATTTATACAGTAACGATATGTATGTGACATGATGGTGTCAATATGACATTTTATGGTCTTGACACTACGTGCAGATCACATCAAATAATTCTTCAGATAAATGGCTGCCTGGGGTCGCTGGGTTTTGAGCAATGTATGGAAGAAGGTTTAATGGACCAAAGAAGGTTAATTCAAAAGGAAATGAACCCATTTCTAGTCTGTTTTACTGATGCTTGAAATTTTGTAAACATCCGTGCCAATTATTTTCTTTTCACTTACCAAGCACCACTGGGCATTCCCTATCTGAAAGAAAGAGCAGACCATCAAAGGGATTCCAGGCAAATGGGACTACACAAGAGAATTCCTACAGTGCAGAAGGTGGCCATTCGGTACATTGATCCTGCTCTGACCTTCTGAAAGAGCACCCTATCTGGACCCAATCCCCCACCATATCCCTGTAACCCCACCTAAATTTTGGAAAACAAAGGGGAAATTTAGCAAGGCCAATCCACCTAACCTGCACATCTTTGGACTGTGGGAGGAAACCGGAGCACCCGGAGGAAACCCACGCAGACATAGGAAGAATGTGAAAACTTCACACAGTCACCGGAGGTCACAATCGAACCTAGGTCCCTGGCGCTGTGCAGCAGCAGTGCTAACCACTGTGCCACCATGCCATCCACATGCCTCATGTTGGAAGATGATTAGTGCATGTGAAGGCCCTCAACTCTGAACATAGACCTGCTAGTGCAGATGTCAGTGAACCCGATCAGGACGTGCCATGTTTTATGTAGTGCTGCACAAAATAAGGCAGCAACTCTTGTTTGGCCCCATCACGCAAAATGTTGCCAGCATATTCACAGCTGTCTGACAATGACTATGAAAACAGTTTTCACAGGATCAACAGAAAGCTCAGATACAGAATTATGTTATATGCCACAAGCAACGGAGACCTGGCAGAGCCAGTGACTGACTCCCAAACGTGCTGTTATGGGGGTGCTGCTGTGGACCGCCACAAAAGTTCAATCTTTGTAAGCAGCTTGTTCAGTTATACCTCCAGCAGCCATCAGACAGGGACAGTTTGCCCAGCTGCTCTGTCGCTTGCTGGCAAGTAGGCTCTCCTTCCCCATAATCTGCTCCTTCGGTCTTGGCAATGCCTCCTGATTGACTGAGGAATATGTGAGGCTTTTCATTGTAGTATTTCCCTTTAATTGCTCCCATCAATTTAAATTTGACTTGCAACACCATTTCCTACCTTTACCTATTCTTCCCACATGTCTCAAATCTGCTCTTTAATCTGTTAATTTGATGAGCCATGTATTATTTAATAGCACACATGAAGACCCCCCCCCCCCCCCCCCCCCCCCCCCACGGCAGCATGGCACAGTGCTGTCTAATGCACTGTCCTCAGATCCACGGCTGATATGATAAAACTCAGTGCGCAGAGTATCATAGAACAGAATCACAGAATCCCTACAGCGCAGAAGGATGCCATTCGGCCCATCGAGTCTGCACTGGCCCTTGGAAATAGCATCGTACTTCAGCCCACTCCTCCACCCTATCCCCGTAACCCAGTAACCTCACCTAATCTTTATTTGACACGAAGGGGAAATTTAGCATGGCCGATCCACCTAACCTGCACATTTTTGGACTTTTTCGGTGCAATTCAATTCTACAGTGAGCATTGTACTTCCTAATTGAGCCCATAGTGGGAGAACCTTAATTACTTTGATAGTTAAATACTCACATTTGTGAAACTTAAATCAGACTCTTTCGCAAATGGTTCACAAACCACAATCTGAGTATAAAAGGGAATTTGAGAATGTTTATTCATCAAGGTTTCTGAGGAAGTCCCCTTGTCGGTGAATATAATGATGTGAGAACTTGTTTTTTTCTTTTGAATAGAGGCATACCCCAACATACGACTATCATAGCAGTCTGGCAGATTTCCAGATAGTGAAGAAAATAGGCCGGGGGCAATTCAGTGAAGTGTATCGAGCAACTTATCTTCATAATGGAAAAGCAGTGGCATTAAAAAAAGTTCAGGTAAGAGAATTTGCATCTTAATATTTTGTTAATATTAGCTGCTTACAGTGTTATAAAGGAGCTAGTGAATTTCTATGAGATAACGCGGCAGCCAAGGGCTGTATAATATGTACAGGAGATTTCCTCCCCGTATAATAATAATTGTTTCTTTTAGAAATGAATTGACTGCTGCATTACACAACTCATGCACGCCAAATCTACCCGTATTTCAGAAGTTTGAAAAAAAATGAGAAAAATGGAAGCCTCTCTTTCTCCCAGGACAGTTCGGTTATGCATTAGTACAGTCAACAGAGCATTTTGCTTACATAGGTGCAAACAGTTTGATAGTTTTTTTTAGAACACAGATTGCGCTCACTGTGGTATTTCACTATTAGCCAGCAAAACCCATGGAGGATATGGCCGGGGGGGGGGGGGGTGGGGGGGGTGGAATACCTCACCAGTCAGCGTTCATCAGTCATCACAACCAGCCATCCAAATTCTCTCTACACTGTCAGCAGCAGCTCTGTGGGAGGCTCTGAACTTACTATTTCACCAGTACTTCCACATAGGGGCTTGAATATATTTAATAGCACATGCTTAGGTGGGCACTATACAAAAATGTCACACGCGTTGCATCATTCTGTCACAATAAAAACATCGGGCTGAATTTTGCCGTTGGCTTCAGGATCCTGACAGAGGCGAAAAGGAAAGTCCCGAGTCCACACTTGTCAAATGTGGGACTGACCCGGCGACTTTAGCATTGGCGGGCTCCCAATTGGCGCCTCCCGAACCACTGCCCAATGAAGATGGCGCGCAGGCTCCTGATGTGGGCAGTCCGACCAGAGGGCCAGCAGCTCTGAAGCATCAACAGGAGAGGTGGGCGCTGCTGGGACAAGTTGGGAATCTCAGGGTACCTCATCATGGAGGTGTCCTTGGATGGATATTTGAAAATTACAATTTAAAATGACTGATGGTGGAAATTCAATTGGGGGTGAGGGGATTATTGGGGCCTCTCAGGCTGCCTTTTACGGCACTGCCCCCCTCCCCCTTTGGGACATGAAGCCTGTGGCTCGGATAGCCCCCAGGGCTGTTGAAGTGAGATGCCTCCATAAAGATGGTGGCCTCCCAACCTGGCTTGGGGGGGGGGGGGGGGGGGGGGGGGGGCAGCTGATCCGCCTTGCAGTTGCATACCTGTGGGTCGCTGGGAAACTTCCTGGAATTAACTAACAACAGTAGGAAGCTTCTTATTACAATAGCTGCACTGCCAACTATTTTCATACAATTAGATGTCTGTTTGATTGTCTTTTTCAGGTATTTGAAATGATGGATGCAAAAGCAAGGCAAGACTGCATCAATGAGATTGACCTTTTAAAGGTAATTGTGTTAAGATCCTGGAATTGGAATTGCTTATCATGGAATGTTTTCCTTATGCACAGAAGTCTTTGATATTAGTACATTTTACGAGGTGTTGGACATCAGTTCATTACTCAATTGGAGTAGGATGCGGGATTCTGTGATCCTGAGGCTAAGTGTTGACCCCGTCGGAAAAGCCGTCTCATTTCTCGACGGATTCAACACAGCCTCAGGATCAGCAATTCTGGCCTCTAAAGGGGGCCAGCACGGCACTGGAGCGGTTCATGCTGCTCCAGCTGCTGATCCCGGCGTCAAATGGGCACCGCGGGATACGCGCAAGCGCAGTGGCTTCCTTCAATGCACCGGCCCTGACGCAACATGGCGCAGGACTACAGGGGCTGGCGCGGAGGAAAGGAGGCCCCCAGCCAGAGAGATGGGCCCGCCGATTGGTGGGTCCCGATCACGGGCCAGGCCACACGGAGCCCCCCCCCCCCCGGGTTGGACACCCCCTCCCCCCTACAGGCCCCCCCCCCCCCCCCCCCCCCCCCGGGGTTGGACACCCCCTCCCCCCTACAGGCCCCCCCCCGACCCTTCCATGCCGAGTTCCCGCCGGCTGAGAGCAGGTGTGGACGGTGCCAGCGGGACTCGGCTTTTTTACGATGGCCACTTGGCCCATCCCGGGCCAAGAATCGACGGGCCGGACGCGTCGAGCTGCCCTGACCAGCGCCGTACCAAACACACAGGCGCCAAGGTTGGCGATTCTCGCTCTGCGGAGAATTGCATGCCGGCATCGGGGCGGCGTGGCGTGATTCGCGCTGGTCGCGGGGATTCTCCGACCCGGCCCCAGGCTGAGAGAACCCCGCCCATGATTCCAGGGTCAGTGAAAACAACTTTCATTCTTTCAAGGTCATTTATGAACCAGTTCAATTTTATTGACTTTACCTGATCATTTATCAACCCATAGATGACCACAGATTAATAATCCAGTCGCACTTTATTAACATTGCTGCACCTTTAACTCACCTGTTTACTAAAGTTTAATAAGAATATCATAGAGTCTGAGTGGACCAAAGGCTGTGAAGCTCGGTGTTAACGGGCCGAAAGAAATTAACAAATAACTCTCTGCATATTTCCTGGAGCTCTAAGGCTGGATGCACAAGCTGCAAACTTCCTTCAACTTTTAACAGAAATGCAGCTGTGAAACTCTGCCGATAGGAAACTCACTGTGGGCCAGATGGGGTGCCAGTCTGTTCCCCAAAGTGGTACACTTCACTCAGCAGCCTGGCTGAGAGCTGATGAAATTCCTTTCACATATGTTGGCAGCTTTAAGTGTCCCACTACCATCTGGGGCTCTCAACATGTTGATGAAAGCCGCCTGGGCCAAGCTGCTTAACTGTTACACCAGCCGATTATCAGACATGGTTATTAGAAAAAAATCCAAGATCTCTTTATCAACTACATTGTCTCATTCTGCTCCGCTGGTCACACTCTCTCCTCTGGATCGTCAAAGCTCCCTCCCAAGGACATAAGCACATAATCTTGGCTCAAACTGAATTTGTGCCATGTTGTGTTCGGTGTCGTTTTCACCTTTGACAGAGGTGGAAAACTGACTGGTGTCCCAGATCATTATGCGCCCCATCGAAGAGAAGGTAAATAGGGCAGGATGTGTGGAACAGGTGGCCAACCTGCTAACCCAGGTCTTCAACCCCAATCTTCATTGAATATCTTTCTGATCAACTTTAAACCACAAAGGCTCCATCTTCCCGGTAGGGCTGTCAGCCCGACTGGTCTGGAATTGAAGGTCGATCCCCTGAACACTATTGTGTGCAACCTTGGAGACAAATCATTGGGACAGGAAAAAAGATTGGAATTTTTTTCAATTTTCTTTGAACATTCCTCTTTACCAGGAATAAAATATTGAAAATGGAAAAAAACAACTTTTGGCTGACACTTAAGCATAATCCAATTGGGCAATAAGTCGTTTTGCTTTCCAATTGGATTAGGAAGGCAGACCATCACAAGGCTGACAAATGGCTGGAGCGCAGGGGCAAGTCACGTGATGAAACCTCCAGGAAGACGTTTAATCACCATTGATAACCCTGCTTTTCAAATGACTGTAAAAGCATATACGCCTGAAGTTTACCTGACCAATTCATATCCCTCTACCAAATACACACTGGCTGGTCAATTATTTGTTTGCTGGTTATGACCAATTGTTGTGCATTAATCTTCTGCTGGTTACCAGTGGTTAGATTTCAATTCTAAGTCATTAATTGCGAAGTGCTTTGGATTGTCCTAAGACCACAGAAGGTGCTCTGGCCATGCAATATTTTCATATTCAGATTCTGATGCTCCTATTGTGTATCCTTAAATGATCCATCTCAGCCCCTGGCTCTCCACCCATCGAAACCTTTCAACTTTGCGCTGGAAGCCCCTCATTTGATGATATTTTCTCTGAAACATGCCGGGAGTAGGCACATTGGGATTTTCTTTCCCTGAAGTGAAGATCTCATCAGGATGAGCAAGAAGCTCGGAGGAGAAGTGTAGTGTTCCTCATGAGAGAGATGGACATAAACGGTTCCTATAGCCAGTTACAGGATAACGTTGGAAGCAGGTCACCTTGAGTCTCACAGGTGAAAAATGGTGCGTTCGGTTGAGGAGGAGCTATCGAGCGAAAGTTACGTTTCAGCGTTCGGCACCGGCCGTGGCAGTTATGCTGTGAGCTTTACTTCTATCCGGTTGCATTTGCAGTCCCGTAGTGATCGTGTTGATTGCACATTTCAGAGTGATCTCGGTTTACGGTTCGCGATACCCTGGTTCAGTTTAGTCCATGTGCCAGGATGTGTTAACTTACCTGCCTGATTCATGCATCGAATTGTACTGCTCAGCAGAAAACAGCAGAAGAGCCCATCAGGACTTTTCATGTTACCAGCCTGATACAAATCTCTACTTACCACAGCCCAAGGCAACAGTGAGGGCTGTAGGGGATGTGTTTGAATTGCAGGTAATGCGAGATATCACTGTGAAATTGTCCTGTGAGTTGCTACACCATATAGACTTAAAGTTTGCAGTTTGAATTCCTGGTCTGTGCTGAGCTTACCAGTAAAGCCAATGGTAGTGGGCCTGCGATTAGCTTTAGCACCATAGGTTAGGGTGAGTAAAGATGGATAATGATCCATTCCTCATTGATAGTCAACATTGCCAGCAACAGGACACCAGGCGAAGACTGGGATATTCCAGCTGTGATGCTCAATCAAATATTTGAGCAGAATCGGACAATGCTCTTGTGTGAGGGACTAAAGGGAAGCCCGGGTCTGCTGAACAATAAGCTGGCAAGATGTTGGCACCTGTGGAAAACAGAAGGAGGGGAGAAAACTGGAGAGAACAATCTCCACAATGCTCAACTATAAATCCAATTAAATTTAACAGCTGGAAGGTTGGATAAATGCAACATTTATGCAACCTTTACAGTCCTCCCGTTCTCTGAATTAATTTGCAGAACACAGACTTTGATCACCCAGATTAAATGAGGACTGTGTTTACATCCCGTGTTCTATGAAATGGAAGAAGCAGTGCTTTAGTTGCTGTTTCAGAAACTGCATTTCCCAATCCCCGTCTGAAGTGGAATTGAACCAAGTAAATTCAAGAGCCAGATACTGTGATGGCTGCGTGAAATGAATAAGATCAAACATGGAGAGGGAGACAGAGGAGTAGATATTTCTCTTCAACTTCAGGTTGTACCAAGTTGGTGAGGGTGGAACCAGACACACACAGAGCTCATATTGGGGCAGGTTTAGCACACTGGGCTAAATTGCTGGCTTTTAAAGCAGACCAAGGCAGGCCAGCAGCACGGTTCAATTCCCGTACCAGCCTCCCCGAACAGGCGCCGGAATGTGGCGACTAGGGGCTTTTCACAGTAACTTCATTGAAGCCTACTCATGACAATAAGCAATTTTCATTTCATTTAATAATAATAATCGCTATTATCACAAGTAGGCTTCAATGAAGTTACTGTGAAAAGCCCTAGTCGCCACATTCCGGCACCTGTTCGGGGAGGCCGGTACGGGAATTGAACCCGCGTCGCTGGCCTTGTTCTGCATTACAAGCATTACTAGTCTGCTGTTTAGCCCACTGTGCTAAACCAGCTCTTAATAAAGTGTCATTTCCTGACCGGGAAGCCTCATGGGGAGGCATTGGCTCATGGAGAGGCATTGCCACTGGACTAGTCATCAAAGACCAAGAGCAAGACCTGTGGATCTGGGTTCAAATCCTCCCGAGGTAGATGGTGAAATTTGAATTCAATAAAATAACCCGGAATTAATCGTCAAGGTGACCATGAAACCATTGCCGATTGTGGTAAAATCCTGTCTGGTTCACTCATGTCCTTTAGGGAAGAAAATCTTCCATCCTTACCTGCATGTGACTCCAGATCCACAGCAGTTTGGTTGACTCTCAAATATCATCTGAAATGGAGGGCAGTTAGGGACGGGCACTAAATGCTTGGCCCAGCCAGCGATGCCCACATCCTGTAAATGAATTTTTAAAAATGATTTAAAGTTTGTGAGCAGCTTGTGTCCAATTTTAAGTTCCATTTGGACAGTGGGCTGTTGTTTGTGGAACCAAGGACCTATAATTTGTAATTGTGATGACCTACAGAAGAATGTTTTTGTGAAATGTACTTTTATTGAAGTTTTCAAATTTTTACAATTATTGCATCCAAACAAAAGAAAACGTGAGAAAAACCATAGTTGGCAATGCAAAACAGGTACAGCAGACTGGAGTTGTCACAAACATGGGAACAGATAAGACCGGATGAGTCGGGGATAATATCTCCAACATAGTCCCTCCACGGATACTAGATCTGTCTGCACCAGAGCAGGATACAGTCAACAGCACAGAGTTACATCATACACATAGCTTCAAAGGAAAGTAACAGAGGAACCATAAAATCTGAGGACCCGGAGCTAAGGGGTAAGGACACTGACACCCACAACACAGTCAAACTCTCTACCAGGCCCAGGACAGAGCAGGCAGCCATCATAGAACTACAAGACTACAAGGAGAGGACCAGCCACAAGTCCAAGGAAATCTCAGGCCTCTGACCTCAAGCCCAGAGTCTCCCATAGAAAATTAAGAAAAGAGCAGAGAATAAGGAGCAAAGGCCCAATCCACCACACCCATCCTCTGGGTCCCAGGTCCAAAGAATGTACAGGCTGCTGGACCATCAAGCAAAGTCACATCCCCTAAGGAGACACCAGAATATCCATCAGTTCCGAGGTTAAGAAGGATATCACCAGATCCCAGCCAGAAGGGGGAAACCCCATCCAAAAGAGGAGGGGCCGTCAGGGCACCCTCCGAGGGGGTGAGCCCACCTCACCCCAGCACCAGCAAACCCACTCCACAACCAGGACCACTTGGGTAAAAGGAGTGGGGCTGCCATAAAACCATTTCTCAAGCAGGACCACTCCATTACCATAGCTCTGAGACCCTCCATCTTAGCATGTCCACAAGTAGCTCGGGAGAAATCCAAGTAAAAAGTGAGGGATACAATAGCAGCCACACCTCCAGGGCCTCTCAGAAGGAAGAAAAAAGAGAAAGAGAAAGAACTATCAGAACTAATCGCTCGGATAACCGAGCTACTGCTTGAGACATTCCAAATGGACAAGAACCTACCAACTAACCACAGGGGATGGGGGGGGGGGGGGGGGGGGGGGGGGGTCTTCACTCCTACCCTGAGGGAGAAAAAGGATAACTCTGAGGCACAATGCTTGGTCTCTCCCAAAATGATTGCCCACCCGGGTGCCCAATAGAGCCACACCAGGCTCTGTCTCCGGCTGCCAGAGAGAGGGAGCACCCACATTCCTTGGGAACACCACGGTACCGACCACAGCGCTGGGCCTGTCCTAGCCCAGCATCGTCACTAAAGAAAACTCAGGCGAACCTGGCCCAGGAACCTTTACGCAGCCCCAACCCTTACACCCCACCGAGGTACCAACCCAGTCCTAATCAGGACAAGGTTCAGCTTCCTCCTCCACCCCTAACCCAACGTTAAAAGACATTCAACTTGGTCCCAGCCAATGGAGAAAACCAGCACCTCGGAAGAACTATCATCTTTGTGGGTGCTCTGGGGGTGAATATCATTTGCCCCCCCCCCCCCCCTCCCCATCCATCCCACAAACTCTCCCCCCCCCCCAACCCCAGGGGTCACAAACAGATATATCAAGAAGAGAAGACCCCCCCCCCCCCCACCCCAGAGAGGGACACCCAACCGGATCACAGGATCTACTGTCACATGAAGGATACTCTCGGCCACCCTCATTCTCAGTGAAGATCCAACAGCCAGAGAGGAGACCTATATCAGGACAAAAGACTGATTTAACCCAAAGGCAGAGTCAAATATAACCCTTGTCAGGAATACATGCAGTCTAAAGAGAAAAAAACACAGATGCTCTGAATCCAAATTAAAAGAAAAAGTATGAAAAGAAAAACTGGTTAGCTCTAACTGGGGGGAACCTTCCTTGACCATAGCAAGGGCAAATTAACCGACCAACTCCAACCTCACCCCTCACCCTGCTCCGGTTACACTCATCTTCCTTCTTAGTTAGACAAGGAGGAGACAACAAAAGCACTCCCTCCATCCACCCCAAGGATTGTCAGACAACATAAGGCCCAAAAACATTTAGGATACAGTCTCTGCACAAATCCCGCATTCAACATTCAGCTTAACATGATAGAAACTTGTTAAATCAGGATAAGCAATCGTGCAGGCCAGAACACCCAAATTATTCACTTCCCTGTAAACAGAAATAATTGACAACATCAAGCAGACAACAACATGATCAACAAGGAGCAAAGTCCAGGATATTTTTTTTTTTTTTAAATAAATTTAGAGTACCCAATTATTTTTTCCAATTAAGGGGCAATTTAGAATGGCCAATCTACCTATCCTGCACATCTTTGGGTTGTGGGGGTGAAACCCACGCAGACACGGGGAGAATGTGTAAACTCCACACGGACAGTGACCCAGGGCCGGGATTCAAACCCGGGTCCTCAGCGCCGTAGGCAGCAATGCTAACCACTACGCCACCGTGCTGCCCCAAGCCCAGGATATTAACCGCGATGCAGAAATGTAAGGCGGTCCTCAGGATTAAGGCTTCCTCACTGGCGCAGAAAGAAAGCCAAAATCAAGGATGAGGCAAGATCAGGATCAGGATCAATGAGCACTCATCAGGATCTCTCAAGGGTTCCAACAATTGAAACAAGAGACACAATTCCTTCTAGCATGCTGTCTCACCAGAACCCAGGCGGTCAACAACCTAGGTTCTGGCCAGAGGGGAGGATGGCTCGACCAGTTCAACCATCTCCAACCCCTTATGGCTGACATTAAAGGACAACACAGGACCTGTGGTTGGAAGGCCACACCAACACAAGGCCATGAAGACAGGATTAGATGTGCTCCATCGAATTTGATTTGCTCAGCCTCCAGGTCAAGATTCCTGAAACATGGGACAACAAGGGCAACACGGTAGCATAGTGGTTAGCATAATTGTTTCACAGCTCCAGGGCCCCAGGTTCGATTCCCAGCTTGGGTCAGTGTCTATGCGGAGTCTGCACGTTCTCCCCGTGTCTGCATGGGTTTCCTCCTGGTGCTCCGGTTTCCTCCCACAGTCCAAAGATGTGCAGGTTAGTTGGAATGGTCGTGCTAAAGTGCCCATATTGTCCAAAATTGCCCTTAGTGTTGGGTGGGGTTACTGGGTTATGGGGATAGGGTGGAGGTGTGGGCTTGGGTAGGGTGCTCTTTCCAAGAGCCGGTGCAGACTCGATGGGCCGAATGGCCTCCTTCTGCACTGTAAATTCTATGAAAGACCCAATTCTCGAACCTAGTTGGGAACTTCTCCACCATCCCAGACGCAGCAGCATTCCTCTCCTGTCTCTTCCCCCCCCCCTGATTCCGTCAAGTTGGACGACAGGCCATGCAGCAGGAACACAACCGTACAGAAGCGGGCCCCTACCAGCGACATTGCTCTCTTCATTGCAAGAACCTCCTTGCGCACCTCCATTGCCTACATAAAAACACCCTGCATCTCTTGGAATTGGGCCTTGACCTCTACCTCAGAGCCAAGATTTCCATCCAGATCACTACCTTCGTTGGCAGCCATCATCCGTCAATGCGCACTACACCGTCAGGGCGGGAGCCAGCTCAAATACACCTGCACCACACTACACCGTCAGGGCGGGAGCCAGCTCAAATACACCTGCCCCACACTACACCGTCAGGGCGGGAGCCAGCTCAAATACACCTGCACCACACTACACCGTCAGGGCGGGAGCCAGCTCAAATACACCTGCCCCACACTACACCGTCAGGGCGGGAGCCAGCTCAAATACACCTGCACCACACTACACCGTCAGGGCGGGAGCCAGCTCAAATACAACTCCACCACTAAAAGGCAGATGGATTAAAAGATGAGCAGAGCTGGAGCTCGCTAAAATGCACCTGTTCCCACGCTCACATCACGTGACAGCCACAGAACAATGCTTTAAAATTTCATTCAAACTTTCAAAGTTGCCGGTTCCATTGACACTTTACATCGGAGGACTGAGGCGGTTTTAAATCATAGGCCTGTGGGAATGAAAATATCGCCATCTCAACGTTGGTATGCTCAGTTGTAATTGCCAGTTCTTCCACTCCTCGAGTGTTAATAGCATGCAACACATCAACATTTTAAACTCCTACATCTTCCAGGATAAGCATGGGAACAAATACCTTTGTGGCACAGTAAGCCAGCTTTGGAAAACAGGAGCTGGCGATTGGGATTCAACCTCAGGTGTGTGAGATACAATAATTTTTTAAAAATAAATTTAGAGTACCCAATTCATTTTTTCCAATTAAGGGGTAATTTAGCGTGGCCAATCCACCCACCCTGCGCATCTTTGGGCTGTGGGGTTGAAACCCACGCAAACACAGGGAGAATGTGCAAACTCCACATGGACAGTGACCCAGGGCCTGGATCGAACCTGAGACCTCGATGGCGTGAGGCAGCAATGCCAACCACTGCGCCACCATGCTGCCCCGGGATTCAATAATGAAGTGTGCACACCAATGAACAGATCTAATACCCCTAGAATGACAAAGAACTAATTGAAATAGAGGTTGACCAGTATGTCACTGTCAGTATTGTTGGCATCATGGAACACATCCTCTGTTCCTCATTTCTACCACAATCTTATACATGTCTCACGAGGCATAGTGAGAATTTCAGGCTGCTGAAGATTCTCAAAGATAACAAAATTCCATATGTACTATTGAAGTAAATGCCACATTGATGGTCTAAGTGATAAACCTACTCAACCTGACATCAAAAATATCAATGTGTGCTGTGAGCAACAAACTTTTTTTTGTTTCTAACGGGCTGCTGACCACCCAGGTGATAACCCAGACTCCAAACGCCTGCAAGTTCCTTCACCATCATATCAGTGGCAGAGCAGAACTTGTTTGCATGAAGCAGATAGATGTCTGCCCACTTAATGGTGCAGCTGGCATGCCTGGTACGTGGGAGGGTGTGTAGAACTGCGCTACATCTTTGGCAGAGCCAGGTGAAGACTTCTGAAACTCATTGTATAGCAGCTGATTTCTAAAGAAAGCCAGTTTATTTGCAGCAACCAGTGATGCAAGCAAATGCAGCGGATACTTACGAAAGAGGGAAGGCTTCAGGATTAAATAACCGGAAACTAAGATGGGGGAAGGAGCGACAATTGACCAGAGGATGGGAGCATTAGGAACTTTTCAACCTTTTGTGTCCCTTGACATCCGAACGTACATTTTGTGTACAGCAACACAATCTGTGCATATGCCAATTTTGCATTTGTGCAAGAAGAATGTGGGCCTGAGATTCCCCAATTGAGGATTTTACATCGGAACAAGAGTAAGCCATTCAGCCCATCGAGTGGGTCCTGTTATTTAATGAGATCATTGTTGATCTGTGGCCTAACTCCATATCCCTTTGTCCCATATCCCTAAATATCTTTGCTTAACAAAAAAATCTATCTCAGATTTAAAATTAACAACTGTTCTAGCTTCAATGTTTGTGGGAGAGAGTTGCAAACCTCTATCACCTTTGAATGAAGAAGTTCTTCCTAACATCTCTCTTGAATGGCCCAGCCCTAATTTTTAGCCGATGCCCCCTGGTTTTAGAATCTCCAACCAGTGGCAATAGTTTACCTTTATCTATCCTGTCTTTCCCTGTTAATATCCTGAATACTTCGATCAGATCACCCTTTATCCTTCTAAATTGTAGTAAAAACAATTCTAATTTGTGTAATCGCTCTTTGTATTTTCCAGGTACCAATTTTGTAAATTTATGTTGCACTCCCTCCAAGTCAGGGGGAATTTGGCAGGCGCTGGGAACAGTTGGGGATGGTCTGAGGGTCAGCAGCCGGCCAAAGGGTTTGCACTATTTTGCAGTCCGGGTCCGCGCACGGTCGGCGCCATGTTGCACGGCGTTGCCGCTGCAGGCCGCCACCGCGTGCATGTGCGGCCATGGACCTGGCAATTCTTTGGGCCATATCAGCAGCTAGAGCCGGGTGCTCTACGCTGCCTTCCTGCTAGCGCCCAGCCAAACGGAGGATCGGTGACCGTTTTGTGCTGAATGTTCGCCCATCAAATGCCACCGTTCCCACGCTGGCTTCAGGACACAGGCTGATGATTGGAGAATCGAGCCCTAGAAATTAAAAAAAAAAACAACATGCACATTTAGTTACAGACAATACAAGTCCCCTTCTTCACCATTTGTCATAGCTTCTGTAAAGGCATTAGCTGGAGTGATCTAATGGGTTTGTTAAGAAGTGTTTCGAGAAAATCTCCCCCCCACCCCCCCCGGGCTGCTGCTGCTATCGGCCTATTTCCCTACCTTTCCGCCAGGAAGTCCAGAAAAGGCTGCCACCGCCTGAAAATCCCTTGTACTGATCCCCTCAGGGCAAATTTCACCCTCTCCAATTTAATGAACCCCGCCATATCAGAGATCCAGGCCTCCACGCTTGGGGGCCTCGCATCCTTCCATTGGAGCAAGATCCTCCGCCGGGCTACTAGGGACGCAAAGGCCAGAACACCGGCCTCTATCGCCTCCTGCACTCCCGGCTCCACTGCCACCCCAAAAATTGCGAGTCCCCAGCCTGGCTCGACCATGGATTCCACCACCCTCGACACCGTCCTTGCTACCCCCTTCCAAAACTCCCCCAACGCTGGGCTCAGGTTACTTCTTACGATGGTGGTGAAATTGAACATGAAAAGCAGTAATATCGGAACAGGAGTAGACCACTCAGCCCTTCAAACCTGTTCCACCGTTCAGTTGGAGCGTGTTTGATTCGTATCTGAGCTTCAGATACTTTTCTTGCTACAGTACTCCATAATAATAGGGTCTAACAAAACCCTTAAGACTCAGTTTTGAAATTTGCAATTGACCCCTGTCTCAGTTACACATATCCAATACCTTTAGTGTGATTATATACTTTCCGGCATCACCCTTTAACGGTCCAGCTCTAATTTTAAGAAAGCTGACCTGCAAAATCCAATTGATCGTGGATAAATTGCATCGCCTGAAACATTTTCATTTTAATTGGATTGTGAGATTCACCGCTCCAATAGCACTGGACAAACAGCTGAATTTAGTCCACTCTGCTCATGATCATAGAATCAGAGAATTTACAGTGCAGAAGGAGGCCATTCAGCCCATCGAGTCTGCATCGGCTCTTGGAAAGAGCATCAGTAAACCAGTAACCCCACTTAACCCGAGGGCAATTTAGCGTGGCCAATCCATCTAAACTGCACATCTTTGGACTGTGGGAGGAAACCAGAGCACCCGGAGGAAACCCACGCAGACAGGGGGAGAAGGTGCAGACTCTGCACACACAGTGACCCAAGCCGGGAATCGAACCTGGGACCGTGGAGCTGTGAAGCAACTGTGCAAATCACTTGTGCTACCGTTCTGCCCGTGATATCGCCTGTTACAATGGTCTATCACTCCTTCCATGGAATGCACCTACTTCATTCCAATCGGTGTCTCCCCCTTCTTTCCCACCCCCTTAGAAATCATAATTGATCTGTTTGTGTAAATATAGATAGCGTAAACTTTCTGCAAAAAGAACTGTCTTCCTGCAAATTAGTAACATTCCAGCAGCTTCACTGATGCACAGACACAAATTTAAATAATAAACCCACAATACGCCAGCTGGTCTCGGTAAAACCTTGTCGATTTGAGTCTCTGCTCATCTCATGCCCAGGGTACTTGCCAATATGAGGTGCCAGCCTCCAATTACAAGGTGCTTGCCACCCACTGGTTCAGGGAAAAAGATGCCACCCAAAATCAGTGTGGCCAAATCTGTTCAGATCAATGGCATCAGAATTTCATTTTGATTCCTTGCATAAAGGGATATAAAAGGAGTATTGTCCTCAGGAATTTCTTGGTTCCAAAGCCAGAAATTCCTGATATAAACAAACTGGCTGCTTGGCAGGAGCCCATATGTTGGCAGACTGGGAGTCTGAAGCAGCTTTTTCAATCATGCTTTTTTTTTATAGCAGTTTAATCATGGTCATTTTCAATCAGAATTTTTTCTATCAAAGCTGTCAAGTTTAAACTCATTAAACTGACTGGTACTCACAGACACACTGGTTCTGTTGTTAATGCTTGTAACAGCCTAAGATATTCAAAGCATGGTCACCTCCAGCATTAGACATCAGTAATATGTTAAGACCACTGCACTCTCCATCTGTTCTGTGTGAACATGGAACATGCAGTGCAGAAGGAGGCCATTCAGCCCACCGAGTCTGCACCGACCCACTTAAGCCCTCACTTCCACCCTATCCCCGTAACCCAATAACCCCTCCTAACCTTTTTTGGTCACTAAGGGCAATTTATGTTGGCCAATCCACCTAACCTGCATGTCTTTGGACTGTGGGAGGAAACCGGAGCACCCGGAGGAAACCCACGCACACACGGGGAGAAGGCGCAGACTCCGCACAGACAGTGACCCAGCGGGGAATCGAACCTGGGACCCTGGCGCTGTGAAGCCACAGTTCTATCCACTTGTGCTACCGGACTGCCCAAATATTAATCTGAAGGTGGCTTCAGAGCAGTGGGGTAGAATTCCGTGGGTCAAACCTGGAAGTCAACTCAGCAAGTTTGAATCTGAAACCTCTACTCAAATCAAACAATCTGACCCCTGGGTTTGGCTCGTCCACGCTGTGCAGTGGGCATGATGCACGCCCCCATGGCACAATCTCACTGTATTTAAAAACATTGGGCACAATTGGGAAATTGGAGGTGTTCAGGATGGTGAACATAGAACAAGGGTTGCACCCAGATTCAATGACCCATCCCCACAATTATTGCTGAGTGATTTTCCTCAGCAATGGGAGGAAGAAATCTGTGATTTTCTCTAAGAAGAGGGTTTGAGTTGAGCAGCTGGCCTTTGAGGCAGTGTAGGAAAACCGAGACAAGTCATAAAAAGTTATTTTTTGCTGATTCAATTACATGCGATGATTTAAGCCCCCAACGTTCATTCCATCCTGTTAAATGTTCTTCATCACATCGTTCCACACACCCACTCAACTTTCAACAACATGCAGCCTTCACCTGTGATGCACATCATGGTACCCCCATTTATCAATTCCCTATTGCCACTCACCTTAATTCTAAACAACATGGTCCATCTGTCACTTTATCACCCTCACCGAATGCCCGGTACTCTGTTGACTTTGGCAGAAATAGTGACAGGCTCATATTCCAGCCCTGACTATTGCAATACTTTGGGCTTACATCCTCTAGATTTTAGAGCCCCTGAAGGCCCAATCATAAATTCCACCTGAGCATGGGAAGAAAACGCAGCAACGGGCGGCACGTTAGCATAGTGGTTAGCATTGTTGCTTCACAGCACCAGGGTCCCAGGTTCGATTCCCAGCTTGGGTCACTGTCTGTGTGGAGTCTGCACGTTCTCTGCGTGGGTTTCCTCCCTGTGCTCCGGTTTCCTCCCACAAGTCCCTAAAGATGTGCTGTTAGGTAATTTGGGCATTCTGAATTCTCTCTCCGTGTACTCGAACAGGCGCCGAAGATGGCGAATAAGGGCTTTTCACAGTAACTTCATTGCAGTGTTAATGTAAGCCTACTTGTGACAATAGAGATTATTATTATTATGTTTGGTATTGGCTGAAATGAATGTGGGTATTGGGGTGGCAGAGGGTGAGAAGTGGAAGCACTTTGAGTGGAGTTTGCATGTTGCTGTCCTCTTTTCCCATCATCCCACTCCTGGACCTCTGTCATATCGCTCCCACCACTCTGTTGCAGGCCAACGTGATGGAGATCAGTGAAGCATTGTGCGATCATGGATAAGGTATTTGTCATCTTGTTTAATGTGGCAGACACCTGCACATCTTTGATCATGGCTTGCGTTGGTTTCATTTGAGAACCAAACCTGAAGATCCTGAAGCCACCATCTCCACGGCAGATATCCTTGCAATTCTCTGCAACACCAATTCATTAAGGATTGAGTGGATGTCTTCATCCTCTAGCCCAGTGGTTTTCTTTCAGTTGGCATTATGGGGATTCCTTTTTTTTTAAAGATGGGCCTCCAAGCAGATCATAACACTGCAGTCCTCACAATGTTATGCAGCTGCAGTTAATAAAAGATCTTGATTACTCTGGTGGTGCTTGATTTTGCCAAGTGTGCAGAGGAACTGGCGCACTGAGCCAGTCAGATCCCGTCAGATCGTGCTCTCTTTCTGGTTCTCACCCTCACAGGAAATGTACATAACTCCCAGCCCTGGCAAGCAATTTACACATCACTTTATTTACACATTTATGTGTAGCGGTCTGCAAGCCCCTTGACATGGTTTCAGGAACTCCCTGGAAAAGAAGCAGAGACAAAACGATTGAGGGTGGGGGCAACTTTCAGAGTCACTGATGATGTGTGCCCGCCGTATCCAGGAGGTAACAGGCCTTCTACTAGGAGGCTGCAGATGTCTCCAACCAGCTGTTGTGACAATCTGAGCTTGAGGTCAAGGAAAGTGTCTGTAAATGCTGGGTCATGTATCCTGCTGCTTCCAGCCCTCTTCTGTGCATCCCTCGCCTGAGCATTTGCTCATCCTACTGCAGAATGGCCCCACTGCCAAGTACCTTCCTCCTCTGACATCAATTGCATCCAATCGCAATCCTGTCAGTTTGAATACCATCAAGGTTGAAAAAAACTGTACCTGCACAAGAACTCTTTGCCCAATGTTTGTACGGGTGAACTGAGGCAAAAGCTGCAATAGATGGGTGCCCGGGGGGGGGCATCGCCCTGCCCAATTGAAATTCCGGCCTGAACTTCTATTCAATCTCACCCCCGTTTCACTGGCCGGTTTCCCAAGCCTCTGAAAATCCATGCTGCAGATGCTAAATTCAGAGACACTTTAAAATCACTTTACGAGGATGTCACATAAGAATGTTAATTGCATGACCCACCCACCTGCATTAATTAAATTCCAGACCTCAGTTAGGAGTTTTCTTACTTGTATTGGAGCCGGGTTGCAGTACCTATTGAGAATTCATTACTTTAATTCCCCCCTTCCACAACCATTCTCAACTCAGCCTGTCCTTGGGGGGAGGGGGGGGGGGGGGGTAATTCTGTCCCTATGATGCACCACGTAAGCAGTACTTTTATGTTACACTCTATGCTGGTGGTGATAAATGTGTATGGGGGGGGGGGGAAGGGCCCAGGAAAACGTTCTATTTGTAAGGGTCTAAATTACTCCCTCAAAATTAACTATGATGAAACAGAGAAACAGAAGTCACAACAGCTGGACGTTGATCAGAAAATTCATTTTCTATGGTTTCAGCTAATCCATGCATTCATAATAAATATTTTTTGCACTTAAGATCACAGGCTGGCGTTATATTCTCAGGGAAATGTTCATAGTGAGCCTTTGGTAAGAAAACTAATCATCACTTCTGGACAAATCAGTGCTCAGGTTAGTGGTCCGATAGGTGAAAGTGAAGTTTCTGACCCCGAAGCAATGAGCTGCTGATGGCTGGGTCGAATGCACAGCTCGTCCTTCCCAACAATTGGCTGCATTCTTCCAGACTGTTCTATATCGTTTAAAGCTTTTAGCCTGTGTGTTTTGTTTTAAACGTCATTGTAGTGATATGCATCACTGTAAATACACAAGGGGTTAACGTAAATACATGTTGACTAGCTAGACACTAGAGGGAGCACCAGAGACATGACACACAGACATTCAACCAATAGGCCAGCAAGATAGGAACCGGCCAATGGGCATTCACGACACACACAGAGGTGATACTACCACAGGAGGGTATTACACCAAGACATATAAAAGGACACAGCACACATGATCTTTCTCTTTCCAGTGGAGACACTTAGTGAGAACACAGGGTTGATTTGAAACACATCACACCCACCACGTGGATTGTAGCAGACTGGTTCGTCAGTCTGAGTAGCTATAGCAGGATTAACAGGAGAGTCGAATCCAAGTAGGAGAATTGTTAACAGTTTAATAAATATGTTAAAGCTATCTCCAAGTCTGAACCTTCCTTTGTCAGAGTGCACATCAAGGAAGCAGCTTATGCTATGTCAAGAGCATAACAAAACAGTCATCTTTACGTATTTCAATGGAAGGCTGCCTAGAGTTTTCTTGTGGTTATGCTAGATTAAACATTTCTAATTTATATTTGCATGTCGCAGGATTGACCAGTATTTCATTCTGTGGCAGTAATCCAGGCATTCCAATGATTCACATGATATTATGTTTCTTGTTCTTAATTCTGATTTCAAATGATACACGGGCAGTTATTTTAAAGTAACAGTCTATGGCAGAATTATTTAGATTTGATCTTTTTAGTTATGTAATGCTCCATAATTAAATAGTGACCAGCGCCAGCAAAATATATTCATCGTCTCAATCACTGCATTAACCAAAAATAATCACTGCAAAGTACAGAATTCACATTTATTTGATAACTTTTTTAACAGAATGGTGTTTATTCATTGTGAACCATTGCAGGTTTACGCTTATTATAACCTACAAGCTGAAGCAAAGGCATAAAATAAAAATGACCAAACAGATTTCTGCTGATTCCCATGGCTGCCCATGGAATTTTGCACAGCAAAACTGGACATTCTGCAGGACACGAGCGAGCATCCTTCAAAGTAACTCAGTGGACTGATTCTGGCTGGCTGGGTGTGCAGGCCTATCACCATGACAACAAAGTAGTTTGTCTTGTCAATATTGGACTACCCTGGCAGGCATGGGGTCTCAATTATGAAGCCAGAGCGACGATGACCCAGATTACTGTTCTGGGCACTGTGGAAGTGGAGCCCAACAAAGATCATTTCAAAGTTACCTTGGCCGGGACTCTTTGACTTTACAGCCCATGGGATACATGGTGCACTCTCCAACCACGTCAGCAAAACTAATAATCAGAGTGCTTGCATTCTGATTGCATTGAGCAGGTGCTTTCGGCAACTTGTGGTATAGGCCCCCTTCCAAAATGGCGCTGGCTGCGTCTATGAGGTTAATGGGGAGTTAACGCGATTGACTCCACATTGAGGCTATTACTATTCCATTAACATCAGGTATGGCAAAATCACCTCCATTGTTTGATAGGAACAGAGGATTTAAGAGCAGGAGTCGGCCAGTCGGCCCTTCAAACCAACCCCGCCATTCAATAAGACAGTAGTTGATCTGGTTGTGATCTCAGCTCCACTGCTGTGTGCCCCCCCCCCCCCACCCGCCCATAACACTTGATCAAGAAAAAGGTCAACCTAATTCAGGTTGATTGGCTCACCTGGGTGTCTGTCACTGCCTGCTTTTGCCTCATGTTGTGCATAGGTGCATATTATGACATCAGCATCCACTGCTTTCTGGGAAAGAAATTTTGCACTCCCATGACCCTCTGAGAGAAAAGAATTCTCCTTGTCTCTGTTTTAAAAGGGAGACCTCATCCTTAAACTATGCCCACAAGAGGAAGCCTCCTCCCGGTATCCACCCTATCCAGTTCCCTCAAGATCTTACATGCTTCAACAAGACCTCGCCATCTTCTAAACTCCAATGGTTATCGGCCCAACCTGTCCAACTTTTCTTCATAAGATAAGCCCTTCATCCCAGGAATGAGTTGAGTGAACCTTCTCTGAACTGCTTCCAAAGCAATTTTATCTTTTCTCAAATAAAGAAATCAAACTGTACACAGTGGGTGGGATTCTCCAATCCCGCTGCATAGTTTCCACGCCGTCGTAAACGCTGTCGCGTTTTACGACGGCATGAATGGGCCGCTCCCAGGACTAATTCTGGCCCCTACAGGGGGCCAGCATGGCGCTGGAGCGGTTCACGCCGCTCCAGCTGCCGATCCCGGCGCGAACTGTGTGCCGTGGGATCCGTGCATGCGCAGTGGCGCTGGCGCCAACAAGGACATGCGCAGTGTTGCCACCGCCAATGCAGCCTCCTTCAATGCACCGGCCCCGACGCAACATGGTGCAGGACAACAGGAGCCGCATGTAGGAAGGGAGGCCACAGCCCCAGAGGCCGGCCCGCCGATCGGTTGGCCCCGATCACGGGCCAGGCCACATCGGAGGCCCCCCGAGATCGGACCCCCCCCTCTCCCCACAAGCTGCCACCCGACCCTTCAGCTCCGAGGTTCCGCCGGCTCAGAGCAGGTTAGAACGGTGCTGGCGGGTCTCAGCTTTTTTCTTACGGCCGCTCGGCCCATCCAGGCCAGAGAATCAGCAGGTTGGCCGTGGAGAGAGGCCCGCGACCAACGCCGCACCAACCACGCTGGCGCCAATGGCGCGAGCGGAGAATCGCATGCCAGCGTTGGGGTGGCGTGGCCCGTTCGCGGAGATTCTCTGGCCTGGCCCAGGGCTGGGAGAATCCCACCCAGTATTTCAGATGTGGTCTTACCAAGGCCTGTACAGATTCAGTAAAATATCCCCACTCTTATATTCCATTCCTCTTGCAATAAATGCCAACATTCCATTTACCTACCTTGGAACCATAGAAATGATACACTACAGAAGGGGCCATTCAGCCCATCTTCCCCATGCTAACCCAATGACAACCAGGTGCCCTTTCTAACCCCATCTTCCTGCAGAAGGCCCATAGCTCTGCAGCTTACAGCACTTGAAGTACTGGGTGACAGGCATTAATCCTGACATGCAAGATGGCAATTTAGGTCTCGGCCGCCGCCACCAACCGAGGCAGCGAATTCCAGACACCCACCACCCTCTGCGTATAAAAGTATTTCCTCATGTCGCCACTTAACTTGAATCTATGATCGCTGGTTTTCGAACTCACTGCCAAGGGAAACAGGCTCCTCCTGTCTACTCTATCTCTACCCCTCACAATTTTGTGTACCTCAAACATGTAATCCCTCGGCCTTCTCTCTCCAACCCCAAACTCTCCCCGTAGCTACAATCCTCCAGTCCTGACAATATTCCAGTAAGTCTTCTCTGCACTCTCTCTGGAGTAATTACATCCTTCCTGTAATGTGGTGACCAGAGCTGCACACAATACTCCAGCTATGGCCTCACCAGTGTCTTATACATCCATCATTATATCCCTATTTTTGCATTCTATACCCCTGCCAATGAAGTCACTTGCTGCACCTGCACGCTAACCTGATGTGATTCAGGTACCAGTACAGCCAGATCCCTCTGTACTATTGAGTTCTGCAATCCCTGTCCATTTAAATAATATACTGCTTTTCTATTCTTTCTGCCAAATAGGCAAGTTCACATTTACCGACGTTATACTCCATTTGCCAAATACTTGTTCACTCACTTAACTTGTCTATAATCCTTTGCAGACACTCTACCTCCTCTTAACAATTTACTTTTAACAAATGTAACTATTGTACACTCGGTTCCTTCATCGAAGTCATTGTAAATAGTTGAGGACCCTAATCCCTTCAGCACTCCATTAGTTGCAGTGTGGCAATCTGAAAAATACGCATTTATCCTTATTCTTTCCTTCCTATTAGCTAAGCAATCATTTATCCATGCCAATGTTAACCCCCCCCCCCCCCCCCCCCCCCTATACAATGTGCTCTTATCTAGTTAGTATCCTTTGATGTGGCACCTTATTAAACATCCTTTCATAGGACTGTGAGCGACTGTGGCAGGGTCGGCAATCAACGCTCATCCCCAATTTTCCATGAACTGAGGGACTCGCTCAGCCATTTTCAGAGTTAGAAGCCAATCTCTTCACTGTGGGGTCTGGAGTCACATGTAGGCCAGCACAATAGCACAGTGGTTAGCACTGTTGCTTCACAGCTCCAAGATCCCAGGTTTGATTCCTGGCTTGGGTCACTGTCTGTGCAGAGTCTGCACATTCTCCCTGTGTCTGCATGGGTTTCTTCCGGGTTTCCTCCCACAAGTCCCGAAAGACATGCTCTTGGGTAACTTGGACATTCTGAATTCTCCTTTCTGAACAGGTGCCAAAATGTGGCGACTAGGGGCTTTTCACAATAACTTCATTGCAGCCTTAATGTAAGCCTACTTGTGACAATAAAGATTATTATTATCAAATGCCTTTTGGAAATCCAAGTAGACCACATCTACAGGTTCCCCTTTATCCACCTTCCTCGTTACTTTGTCAAAATACTCGACTAGATTAGTTAAACCCGATATTCCTTTCACAAAACCATACTGGCTCTGCTCCTGTCAGTTTGTGATTTTCTTCGCATCATGCTGTAATTTCCTTAAACATGGATTCTAGCGCTTTCCCAATGAGAGATGTTAGATTGACTGAACTATTGTTTTCTACTTTCTGCCTCCTTCCTTTCTTGACTATTTTCCAATCCACTGGGACCCTTTCAGAGGCTAAAGAATTTTGGAAGATTATAACCAATGCATCTACGATCTGTGCAATGACCTCTTTTAAGATTGTTTTCAGTTTGTGATGCCCTTTGGGGTGCTACTCTAAAAGTACAAACACTTTCTTTATTCTTAAGCGTGTGATATATATTGGACAAGCATGAAATGAAACAGGTGTAAATGTTGTTGTTTTATACCAGGGGCGGGATTCTCCGACCCCCGGCCGGGTCAGAAAATCGCCCGCGGCCGGCGTCAATCCCGCCCCCGCCGTGTCCAGAATTCTCTGCCACTTGGGATTTGGCGGGGGTGGGAATTGCGCCGCGCCGGTTGGCGGGGCCCCCGTGGCGATTCTCCGGCCCACAATGGGCCGAAGTCCCGCCGCTGGCAAGCCTCTAAGCCTCTCCCGCTAGCATGGATTAAACCACCTATCTTACCTGCGGGATTGGAGGCGTGGGCGGGCGCTGGGGGGGGGGCTGACCCTGGGGGATGCCCCCACGGTGGCCTGGCTCGCCGACCGGGGCCCACCGATCGGCGGGCGGGCCTTTGCTGTGGGGGCACTCTTTTTCTTCTGCGTTCGCTATGGTCTTCACCAAGGCAGAGGCGGAAGAACCCCCCTCCCCTGCGCATGCGCCGGTCTGACATCAGCAGCCGCTGACGCTGCGGCGCATTTGCGAACTTACGCCGGCCGGCGAAGTCCTTTCGGCCCCGGCTGGCGTGACGCCAAAGGCCATTCACGCCAGCCGGCAGAGCAGGAACCACTCCGGTGTGGGCCTAGCCCCTCAATGTGAGGGCTTGGCCCCTAAAGGTGCGGAGGCATCCGCACCTGTGGAGCGGCCCGACGCCGTAGTGGTTCCCGCCACTCCAACATGCCGGGACCCCCTACCCCGCCGGGTAGGGGAGAATCCCAGCCCAGATACCTTAAAGGAGAAAGAGGGACCCAGCAAACATCCGTTACAAAAATGTGTTTTACTTTCTTCAACAGACTTTGTGCAGTTTACCATATCATGGACCTCCTTTTAATATAAATGTGATTTTATTTCAAAATTTTGTTTTCGAAACATCTTTGCACAGATCATCGCTCATTGTTTCTCTTGTTAATAAGAACCAGATTCAATTAACCTTAGAGGTGGAATTTGACCGGTTACTTTAAATAATCATTGAATGTCCTTTATGACATATTTTGAATTATGCTTTCTCAAATAATTAATCCTGATCTTGTTATTGAGGTACTAAGCGACAGGCATTAATCCTGACTTGCAAGATGGCATTTAGGATTAAGTGATTATTCGTGAGTCACACTATTTTGGGGCATTTCAAATAACCTCTTTTCCCTGATTGCACACATTCCAATGAATTGCCTACATTGAGCATTATTTAAATCTACAACCTTGTGCATTGAGTTGGGATCAACTGTGCTTATTTAACCCTACATAAACAAAGTTTGTGGCACTAATACCTCAACGTATCTCATGTAGGATGGAGCAAAGACAGGGGAGGAGGGGCAGCATGGTAGCATTGTGGGGTGCTATGTCTTTTCGTCCGACGTCATTTCGTCCAACGACACTTCGTCCACGTCTTTTTGTCCAACGTCTTTTTGTCCGCCCGTCTTTTGGTCCAACGTCACTTCGTCCAATTATCCAATTACAAATAGTTTAATTTAGTTTTTCAATGTTACTGCTCAAGGATCCTCTCCACCTATTTCGCCTCTTGAAGTTGAGTTCTGCATTTGTGCTGCTTGATCTCCAGACATTATTAAGATAAGCTGCAGGATATTCACCCATGTATGCTCCAGCGTGATGAGAGCCATTGTATCTGATGGAATATTTGAACATTTCAGACCTGTAATGTCAGAAGCCACTGCCAACCCTAATCACTCGACAAAAATCGAGTTTAAATCTGCTTCTTTCAGAACTGCACTCATTGTCTAAATCCAAATAGACTCCCACTTATATCTGTGTCTGTCGGAATTGTAGAATATCAAATCATCTTGTCCTCTCCCCATGATTCTCTCTCGGGTACAGTTCTGGAAATGTAACTATTAGGGTATTTCGGGAATTTACCATTTACATCAATTTTAAGTAATTTCGGGAATTTTAAGTAATTAGTAAACTTTTAGATTTTTTAACTGCATTTTTAGATTTTTTAACTTTTTAACTGCATTTTTCAACTTGCATTTTACTTGCATTTTATCAATTACTTGCATTTTAGCAAGTAAATTAATGGAGTTAATTTGTAATTGGATAATTGGACGAAGTGACGTTGGACCAAAAGACGGGCGGACAAAAAGACGTTGGACCAAAAGACGTGGACGAAGTGTCGTTGGACGAAGTGACGTCGGACGAAAAGACGCGACACGGCATTGTGGATAGCACAATGGCTTCACAGCTCCAGGGTCCCAGGTTCGATTCCGGCTTGGGTCACTATCTGTGCGGAGTCTGCACATCCTCCCCGTGTGTGCGTGGGTTTCCTCCGGGTGCTCCGGTTTCCTCCCACAGTCCAAAGATGTGCAGGTTAGGTGGATTGGCCATGATAAATTGCCCTTAGTGTCCAAAATTGCCCTTAGTGTTGGGTGGGGTTACTGGGTTATTGGGATAGGGTGGAGGTGTTGAACTTGGGTAGGGTGCTCTTTCAAAGAGCCGGTGCAGACTCGATGGGCTGAATGGCCTCCTTCTGCACTGTAAATTCTATGAAGACAGATGATTGGAGTTTGTCACACAGCGCTCAACAATCTCACTGAAATTAACCTTTAGAACTTGATTGTGATGAATAAACGAGCACAGCAGAAAGGTTATGATTGCAGAAGTGCTTGGATTAATGATTGGAACTCTTCTCACATTATATTAGCTCCCTCACATTTTGATGTTGAGCTCCATGTCCTCGTCTCCCGCTCCACATTGATAAAGTAACTGCAAAACAGGACTGAATGTTAAAAGCGAAGATCACAAATGAGCCTCACGATCTTCACAAGAATACTCATGAGGAGAGGTGGAAAGCAGGAAATAGGCAATACTTCATCCGCACTGTATTTATATATAGAACTGATGAGGATTTTCATCCTTCTTAACAGAACAGCTTTTGAACATTTGCAATAGCATTTACCTTGTATTCTTGTGAAAAAGGTAATTGACAATCCCTTGTAATTAGTTTTCTCTCTTTAAATATAGCCAATGCTGATTCTTTGTAATGAGGTAACTTTATTACCTCTTTTGTTATTCATTTGTTCTCTTGTATATAAAGCTAAAAATATTCCTGATGGCATGAAATGGTGTTTGGGTGTAATGGATTCTATGTGACATATTCTTAGAAATTGAATCAAAGCCATCAAAAATAATGTTAATTGAAGAGACAAGTTGGAATCATTATCGTGAAGCCATTTTGCTACAACAGTCATTTATTGCTCTTTCTTTATCCTGCAGCAATTGAATCACCCCAACATAATTAAGTATTTGGACTCATTTATTGAGAACAATGAGTTGAACATCGTTCTGGAATTAGCAGATGCAGGCGATCTCTCTCAGATGATTAAGGTGAGGAGAGAACATCTTTTTATCCAGTCAAGTGTCAGAATTATCCTTGGGCAACTTAGCAGGATGATCTAGTGCTGCAAATATGGCACTAAAAGTGTGAAGACATTTGTTGGACTGCGCACAGCAATTCATCTGTGTGGAGATGAAAAGTACGGAAAATGCTGGAGATCGGAAATGCTCTGGAGAAGCTGCAATTTCTGGAAATCCAGAGCAGACTGATTGGAATGTTAAGTAAAAATAATTTCTAATTATATAGCGCCTTTTACAGAGTAAATGTTGTACTTCACAGACGCGTGGTACCAAACAACATTTGACATTGAGTCATATGTGGTATTATTTGGGTGAATGACCAAAAGCTTGGCCAGAAGGTAGATTTCAAAGGTCATCCAAAAGGAGGCAGAGAAGCAGAAAGCTTTGAGGGAAGGAATTGGCAGCTGAAGACATGGCTGCCAATGGTGATTAAAATCTGGGATGCTGAAGTAAGAGGAGTGCAATAAACTCAGTGGGGGTTATGGAGCAGGAGGGAGATAACAGAGATAGCGAGAG
Source organism: Scyliorhinus canicula (assembly GCF_902713615.1). NCBI lineage: Eukaryota > Metazoa > Chordata > Chondrichthyes > Carcharhiniformes > Scyliorhinidae > Scyliorhinus > Scyliorhinus canicula. The sequence continues at coordinate 45,361,096 of NC_052166.1, forward strand.
GTGAGTCCACGGAGTATTTGGAAAGTTGGAAAGCAAGGTTGAGAATTTTTTTTCAAATCGAGGTGTTACTTAACCAGGCGGTAATGTAGGTCAGTGAGGGATAATAGACAGACAACCTGGGTGTAAGGTAGGACACCGGCAGTAGAGCTTTGGATGAGCTCAAGTTTACAGTGATTAGAATGTGAGAGGCCATCCAGGAGTGCGTAAGAATGGTCGCCTCGAGGTAACCATGAATAGATGAGGGTTTCAGCAGCCCATCACTGAGGCAACAGTAGAGTTGGGTGAGGTTTTAGGAATGGGGATAGGCACAGTGATGTGGTTGGAAACTTATCTCGGGATCAAATATGACACAAAAGTTAATAACTGGTTCAGCATCCGACTGTTGCCAGGGAAGGCAGAGAGTGTGCGGCTTACGAAGGAAGTTTGTGGCAGGAGCTGTGGACAATGGCTTTGGTCTTCCCAGCGTTTAATTGGAGCAAACTTCTGCTCATCCAGTATGGATGTTGGGCAGGCAGTCGGAAAATTTGGAGAGAGTGGAGGAAGTGGTATAGCTGGGTGTCATCAGAACACACGTGGGAACTGACACATTGCAGAGTTTTCCTTTCTGTGCACAGAGCGCTGGCTGAGGCGGGAAAACAGACGCATAGCTCACAGGCGGCACGGCTGGGGTTTCTCTCCAGACAATCCAGCACCTTATGCAGGAGAAATCTGAAGTTGTGGCCCACGCCGTCACGCTGGCGGGGCAGGGCCAGAAAACGTTAGCAACCGGGAGTCCCAAGAATCTCCAATACAAAACACTGGAACCACCGCCTCCCCCCCCACTCCCCACACACACCAGGAGATCTCCCCATGGATACGAGGGAGCCCCTCCAAAAAGGTGCATGGGGAATCCCCCCGCCACCACGCACAAGGGGAACACCTCCAACTGATAAAGGGAGCCACATCCAATTAAGCTCCCCAGGGCCCCCGCACGGCAGTGCCCTGTCGTACTGCCCTCTGGCACTGCAGCGTTGCCAGGGTGCTGGGACAGTGCCGGGGAAGTACTGGGGTGCCAGGCGGCAGTGCTATAGGGCAGTGCCAGGGTGAAATCGGCCAGTGCAAGGGGCAGTGCCTTGGGGCAGTGCCAGGGTTAAAGTGGCCAGTACCGAGGCAGTGCCTTGGAGCAGTGCCATGGGGCAGTGCCAGGGTGCAAGTGGCCAGTGCCAGCGGTATGAGCTCGTGTGTTCTCAGATAACTTTACTCAGGGGCAACCGATAAGAAACAAGAGGACACCCAGAATGGATCCTTGGAGGATATCAGAGGTGACAGTGTGTGAATGGGAAGAAAAGTGATGGCACATGAGGGTGGCACGGTGGCAGAGCTGTTAATACTGTTGCCTCATAGCACCAGGGCCCCAGGTTCAATTCCGACCTCGGGTGACTGCCTGTCTGGAGTTAGCACTTTCTCCCTATGTCTGCGTGGGTTTCCTCCGGGTGCTCCGGTTTCCCCCCACAGGCCAAAGATGTGCAGGTTAGGTGGATTAGCCATGATCAATTGCCCCTTAGAGTGGGGTTACAGGAATAGGGCAGGGAATTGGACCTAGGTAGGGCAGTCTTTCGAAGGGTTGGTGCCGAACGGCCTCGTTCTGAACCATTGGGATTCAATGATTCTCTGATTACAACTGGGGTAGCTAAGAATGGCACCAGGCAAATTTTATATTAATTTGTTGTTGAATTGTATTCAGGTGGTGGCATTAACTGGTGGTGGGGGGGGGGGGGGGGGGGAGCAGTGTCACCCGTGCCCATATGAAAAATGAAATGAAAATCGCTTATTGTCACAAGTAGGCTTCAAATGAAGTTACTGTGAAAAGCCCCTAGTCGCCACATTCCGGTGCCTGTTCGGGGAGGCTGGTACAGGAATTGAACCGTGCTGCTGGCCTGCCATGGTCTGCTTTCAAAGCCAGTGATTTAGCCCAGTGTGCTAAACCAGCCCCTGGATTGAGATATACATATACATAGGAGCAGGCTGAAAGTATGGATCGCACCCTGAATTGTGCAATATATTGCAACAGTCTCTGTAATTAAAAACGTGGAAGTATAAAAACTAGGCTCCAGTTCCACTCTTCACTGCCTTGCTCCTGGAATTGTGACCCAATCACAACCAACTGAACGATGGTTGGGAGGCTTTGGAAGAGGATGGGGTGATCAACTATGTCAAAGTCAGCAAGACAGTTCAAGAAGGATGAGGTGGGATAGTTTACCTTTGTTACAATCACAGTTTGTAGCTCTGGCGACATCATTGTGGTCTGTGGCAGGGTTGGAGCGATTCAAAAATGGAGTTCTGGGAATGATGGGTATAGATTTGGGAAATGACAACATGTTTGTGGTTGGAGAGGAAAGTCAGGGACAGAGTCGAAGGTTTTTTTTTTCCGGAGGAAGTGTTAACAGCAGATTGACTGGCATTTCGGGCATTTTCTGGTTTTCTTTCATCTCTTTGTGTAATTTGTTTGGAAGTGATTTGGCAATTCAGCAAATTATTTTAACTTAAATGCATCACTTGCAGAGGCACCCTGGAGCATTATTTGGAGGTAAGTGAAGGCAGATTGCATACCCAAACTTCAAGGCAGCTTTTTCCAAATATGTTTGTACTTGGCTGATGTTTTTTTCACAATTTTCTATTTGGCTATAGGGCTCTTGGGAAGTTTCCTTTCATTCTTAAATTTAGTACAATCAAGGTAGTCGGGGCCTCATAATTGTTTCTGACCAAGGATTATACACTGGTATCTGACCTTGAAGGTTGCTACAGCGCAGGACTACGAATGTAGCCGCTCTACATGTTTAATTGGCTTGAGCACATTATTTTGCAGTTACGGCTTTGACTGAAATGTTAAGTCTGGCTTGATTTCATTGGAGAGAGTGGCGAGTTGAGGAGCAGCAGGTTTCACCAAAAACTGGCCTCCGTAAATAGGCCCCTCCTCTCCACCTGAGAACCGAACTTATGTCAGGCATCCTCTGAAATATGACTTCTTGTGTGATTGGCTAGTCCGACAGACAGGGGACCGAGGCAAAATTGAATGGCTTCATAATCTCACCATCATCCTGGAAACAGGGTTGATTTAATTTTTGAAATAGGCTCTGGAAATTTTTCCCAAACTCTCTGTTTGTGGGTCAATTTCTAAAGTAACTCACAACAAACTGCCTGTGGGGTTAAATTAGATGAATAGTTTATTCACACATTGTGATAGTCACCACTGGTGTATTATATTGTATATATGGGTTTTACAGTAAGGCCTCTGTACTACAGGTACGGGGGTAGATCCCTGCCTGCTGGCTCCGCCAAGTAGGCGGAGTATAAATGTGTGTGCTCACTGAGCTGCAGCCATTTCGCCAGCTGCTGTCGGAGGCCACACATCTCTGTGTAATAAAGACTCGATTACATTCTACTCTCGTCTCGTCGTAATTGATAGTGCATCACACATTCAAACCCGGGGATAGTCATAACTTCCTAAAAGTACATAATAAGAAGATAGCAAAGAGGAATTTTTACAACTATTATTAATTTAAAAGAAAAAAACATCCCAGATATGGATCCAGATATGGATATCAGTTCACTCGATTGCCAGAATCCAGGAATCTCTGAGTCCAGTGAAGGTTCCTTCATGGAGGAACTACAGTTCAGTTGGGTTCAGCTCACTGAAGCAGAAGTTTGCAGAATTCATTTAACATTGATGGTGATGCAGTAGGTACACAGAGACTTGGTCTGCATGGCAGTGATAGCAGGAATCTTCCAGAGAAACAGGCTTCGAGGACATAGAGACTTGATGCAGGCTGTTGGTCAGCTTACAGTCCTATTCTGAAGTTTTAAGGCTGGAGTTTAAACAGCAGACTGAATTTCAAGTCTCGAAATGTAATATTAAAACTTTCCAACGGCCAAAAGCGTAGATCGTGTGCTATTGTCCATTAATGAGTCAGTTGAAAGGCTAATAAGCTGTTCTTAAGTCTCTGGCGTGTCGGAGTGGCGTGAACCACTCCGGCGTCGGGCCGCCCCAAAGGTGCAGAATTCTCTGCACCTTTAGGGGCCAAGCCCTCACATTGAAGGGCTAGGATCACCCCCCGCCCTCCCCCCCCCAGGACCCCGGAGCCTGCCCGCGCCGCCAATCCCGCCGGTCAAGTAGGTGGTTTAATCCACGCCGGCGGGAGAGACCTGTCAGCGGCGGGACTTTGCGCATCGCCGGCCGGAGAATCGCCGCGGGGGGCCCACCTGCCGGCGCGGGGGGCCCGCCAACCGGCGCGGCGCGATTCCCGTCCCCGTCGAATCTCGGGGGGCGGAGGATTCGGGACACGGCAGGGGTGGGATTGACGCCGGCCCCGGGCGATTCTCCATCCCCCCGGGGGGTTGGAGAATCCCGCCCTTAGGGACATGACACAAGTGTCATTTTCATGTTGCATCCTGCCCAATTCTGCGTTGCTATGTAGTTGGATGTGTGTCGCACCATTATCACTGGCTCCTGATATGTGGATCTTGTACAACCAGGGGAAACCCAAAGTCAATTTCCCAAATTCACTGGGAAGGCACAGTACCATAAGCAGGCCGGGTCAGCAAAGCTGTTAAGTACACTTGGGGGTGGTCATCATAGCAGGGTATAGCATCAAATGATATAAAAGAGATCCAAATGACCAGTTAAATGATGCATAATGAGGCTTTTTGATGGAAACCGACGCATGAAATGAAAACAGAAAATGCTGGACAAAAACAGCAGATCTGGCAGCATCTTTGGAGAGAGAGAGAGAGACAGAGTAACGTTACGAGTCTGAGGCTGGAATTTCCTGGCCATTTTTTCTGGTGGGATCTTCTGGTCTCACCGACAGTGAAGTGGGGGGGGGGGGGGGGGGGGGTGCATGGAACGGGGAACCCCTTTGATAGCGGTGGGATCTTCTGTCTTCTGATCCTGCTGCCAGCCAATGGCGGGGCGGCTCCGCCACCATGAAACATGCTGCAGCCGTTGGGGGGGGGGGGGGGGGGACGGAAAATCCAACCCACTGTGACCCTTCCTCGGAGCAGTAGAATTAGTTCACCTACAAGTGCCCTTCACCGCTTGGGAGGCAGACCACAGGACTCTCCCCGTTATTTGATTATTTTAAAATAAACATGCTAACCAAACAATTGACTTTGCTTTGTCCAAGAGGTCTGTCAGCTGTCTAACTGTTCTACAATCCATTGTTTATGAATAAAAATGAATGGGAAATGTTAAAATGATAAAAATACATTTTAGGTCTATAAATATGGATTACCACTTCCTTTAGTCCTGACACAAAAACTGGCACAAAATCACAGGGACCAAAGATCTTACAGGTGACACCACCATTAGTTATTCCTAAATCCAATTTATGAAATACAATCACCCTCCCACAGGAAATAGCAGGAAAATCCCTGAGTACATACTACAACTATTCACTTTGAATGGCAGGAAAATCCCTGAGTACATACCACAACCACTCACCGACAAAGAAAGGAACCTACCTTTGTTTCTCTCTTGACGTTCCCTTCAAACAAGCATTGTACAAGAATTCTGCCTCCCAAGAAGCTTTGTTTCCTTTTTTTTTATTTCACCTGATGCACTTGCAATACCTGCCACAAAACATTGAGCCTCAGGCACTGACGTTTGCTCAGGAACTACCAATTTATTCATGTAGTAATCAATGAGCTTCACAGGATAGTGTGTCAGAAATCTCACAATGTCTTAATAATATTGAAGAGTTGTGTAAGTTAAACTTACTTAACCTTTCAATTTTTAATCTCACGATCAGGAAAGTGCAGCCTTCAAGGCGCACCTTGTAAAATATTGCATTAAAATTTGATGCTGTTTTAAAGTTATATTTTCCACCGAGTGTTTCTCGGTCTGAAGTTGCTGACTCATACGGGAGCGTGACTCACAGGCATTGGCACCTTTAAGTGCCTCACCAAGTTAACCATTCCTCATACTTGTGCTTGACTAATGCCAAATCTGCACCCATATCATCAAGTGCCATATTAAGCACGATTCTAGCAGTGATCACCAGTAGATGATTTGTAACTGTAAGTAGTGACTGCCCCACCATGCACACACACAACAAAAAATCAATTGTGCCCTGACAATGACAGATAAGATGAAGTAACTCAACCCAGAGATCAAAGCTGGAACCTTCCAGATGTCTGTGCCTTGGTGTCACAACAGGCATTTATCTACTGAGTCAGGAATTGAGGGCGGAGGGGAGATTGTTATGACCTTGTGACGCTATGATGTTGCAGAAATAGTTTCCCTTGTTGCTGGCTGTTAGCTTCCAGGCAATGTCATATTGTCTTTATCACAAAAATGGTTTGGTGCAAAGCATTAAGGATACTGATGTTCCTCTGAGGATCTGTGGGCTTTTATAAAGGTAAAGAGTTCAACTGAATTTCCTGAGCATGGAGCAAAAGAGCTTTGAGGCTTCACATTTAGCTCGAGAGTTCAGCTGCCATTTTAGGGACCAGTGAAACAAACAACTGTCTGTATTTAATGATGGAACTTTATGGAGAAATTTTTTACAAACAGTACAAAATGCACAAGAGTTGAAAGCGTGGGGGCGGCACGGTGGCCTAGTGGTTAGCACAGCTGCCTCACGGCGCTGAGGTCCCAGGTTCGATCCCGGCTCTGGATCACTGTCCGTGTGGAGTTTGCACATTCTCCCCGTGTCTGCGTGGGTTTCGCCCCCACAACCCAAAAATGTGCCGAGTAGGCGTATTGGCCACACTAAATTGCCCCTTAATTGGAAAAAATAATTGGGTAATCTAAATTTATAAAAGAGTTGAAAGGGTGCTCCTTTGATCTTTATCATAAAAGTCATGTTGTGGTGTAAATTTATATACAATCGACAGTACACCATGGGTCTAAAGTGTAACCAAAAATGAGTGAGCTTGAGGATCAGATCAAATTGTTCAACCACACCTGTAGCAAACATAGAACAGTACAGCACAGAACAGGCTCTTCGGCCCTCAATGTTGTGCCGAGCCATGATCACCCTACTCAAACCCACGTATCCACCCTATACCCGTAACCCAACAACCCCCCCCTTAACCTTACTTTTATTAGCACACTACGGGCAATTTAGCATGGCCAATCCACCTAACCCGCACATCTTTGGACTGTGGGAGGAAACCGGAGCACCCGGAGGAAACCCACGCACACAGGGGGAGGACGTGCAGACTCCACACAGACAGTGACCCAGCCGGGAATCGAACCTGGGACCCTGGAGCTGTGAAGCATTTATGCTAACCACCATGCTACCCTGCATGAATACATGAATATTTTCTCCTCATCCTGCTGTGTAACAATTCTAGGCTCCCCCTGCCATTGTATCCAACTGACCTTTCCTCACAGTTACCAACTGAAAATTGTTTGGGGTTCCTGTCCGGTCTCCTAAATGTTTGGGTCTGGCCTTTTATCCAGTGTCGCTGAAGGAGCATCCTTAAAGACGGTGTGTGAGTTGGAGGGAAATTTGCAGGCAGTAGTCTTCCCGTTAATCTGCTGCCCTTTCAGGTTGCAGATTCTGAGCATGGGGACCTTGAAAAAGACAATTGAGTCTTCACTCCTCAGCAGCAGACCGGCCACTCATTCAGATGAAGTAGGAACAGTGCTTGACACCTTCACCCTAAAATCATTCAGGGTTTTTAGGATCTGATAGCTGCCATTGCACCATGCACCATAGTGAGAGCGAGTACTCTATAATGGTGACGGCTGGATCCACCGGTTTGATACTTCTGCTACTCCAGATAGCAGCACATGCCACGTTTCTGCCCTTCTCCGAGCACCTTACCATTGAAACATGAGACAATACCCAGCCAGAAAAACACGGTCACACGGTAGCACCAGCTTCATGTCAGGATCCAGCTACTATCAAAGCCACCTCAATTCCTTAACCACCTGCTGTGATCCAAGCTCTCAGGAAGCAACAATAACCTGCATTTTGGTAATTCCTTAACATCTCAAAGTGCCTCACAGGAGCATTATCAGACATAATTTTGTAGTGATCTGTACATCTGTACAAACATTTGCACATACACCAAGGACTACAGACAGATGTAACAGCCACAGCATCACGAGAGGGCAGCATCAGAGACGGGTATAAAGGGTCCAGCCCAAGGGAGGATCCGCCTCTTTCAGAAGCACAGGGCTAGTGAGCAGCAGCAGACAGAGACAGCTCAGCATAGGCAGTTTACCTTAGCTTCACTGCTCATACCTCTTGACTGTATTATATCTAGTTAAGCTCTGGAAACAGAACAAATCTACTGAATAAAGTATTTGTGTTAACTGGAAGTCTACAATCTTTATTCAGAATTTGAGGCCAAAACATTTGAGGAGATATTCAGATAGGTGATTAGAAGCTCGGTCAAAGAGGTGGAGTGTCTTATAGTACGATAGAGGAGAAGAGGTGGAGAGGTTTAAGGAGAGTATTCCAGTCCTGGCCACTGAAAGCATAGCCGCGTTGGTGGAGTGATTAAAGTTGAGGTTGCCAGACTGGGTGGAACACAGGTATCTTGGAAGGTTGTAGGACTGGAGAGGCACGGAGATGAATCTCTAGAATAGGCGATGGGAAAGCATGCAGAGAAGGAACTGTTTGAAGAATGAGTACGGTGATAGCTTGCACTTTGTTATTATTATTTTAGACAAGATTGTGCACTAATTTGAGACGTTCTTACTCACGGAGTTATCATCCTATAGAAAAGGGAGCACTCACCTGGTGCTGTCTTATCCACTTGACTTTATTACCCATTCGCTGATTGGATTCTCTTCCCTAAAGAAATCTGGGAGATTCGTTTAGCAAAAGAAAATGCCCTTGTGTCAATTTCTTGAATATTGCAAATTTGCATGGAGGGTTTGATGATTGCTACCATATGCTCTCTGAACATTGAGAGTGTGGAACCTCTTCCTGTTTACGTAGCTGGATGAATGTCCTGTGGCAGAGGAAGCCCAAGGGGACGCAATGGAAGCATTTCAATGCTGCACACTGGGCAGCAATGACTTTCATCCTATTTTCCTGAGGCAGAACATTTCCCACGCCATTTATACACTACTAATGAAACGGATACAGTGGGGCAAGTCCCTCCCCGGTTGTTTGGTTTCTGAATATAAGTCAAAGCATTCAGAACACGTTTTGTATTCCATCAAAGTCTGTCCGTTTTGGAAAAAAGAAAATCTTGCAATGCAGCACTGAACTGAAAGAAGCCAGTGAAAGTGAAGATAAATAAATATAGAACCACTCCATATTTAGGGAGTCGAGGAATGCTGCTTTCTGTATCCAGGGGTTTTGTATCATTTAAAGATTCTGGAATGCGAGCTCACCTGATACTTCAGTGTGGAAATGCACTATCTGCTGTGGTACATACAAATGAGGAAGATTGAAGGCTCAATCCTTTGTGTCAAGCTGATTGATCCCAGCGAAGGGCGATCGGAATATTGCAATTGATCTGAGCTGTTCAGTGACTTTTGTTCGAAAGTGAATATTGAGCAGGCCCAGGATAGATCGCGGGCATTCTCCGATTTTGAGGCCATGTCCCGAGGAAGTGTCTAGTTTTACGACGATAAAGTTGTCGAGGCCCCCGCACCGATCCTCCGACCGGTGAGGGGCAAGCAGCCGCGCCACGTAAAACATACAGCCTTCCCGATATAAACGCCTGGAGAATTGTTGGACCTGTAGCCCCACATGCCATGAGCGACGACCTGCAGTGGTCACGCCATACAACATGGCGTCGGCCGCATGTGGATGACCTGTCAGATAGTGCCCCCCGGGCACACCCTCGCCACCCCCGGACCAACCCCCACCCATCACCCCAGCCCTTGCCGATGGCCACCCCCGGCCCGCAGCACAGCTCCCTCCCCAACTGTGGCGGCGTAGACACAGTCCACAGACGCCATGCTGGGTCCACTAAAACTGAGAGCACGATTACGATATCGCAGTCAGGTCACGGAGAATGCCACCCCTCCGCTGTCATCCACCCAAAATTGCTGGAGTATTAACACCCTCTGGCAAGTGAAGGATGGTTGGCACCTATGGAACTTTGCCCCAGCATGGCTTGGCACATTCGGGCAGGTCGAGAGGCAAAAAGGAGCACCGCGTAGTAATCCTCAAAGAGGTTTTTTACAATGAGTATTTTGTCCTGAAGAATCTGGATGTCTGACAGCATATCTAGCCAAATGCAAAGGTTATTTGGACAAACTCCATAATCTGCTGCCTTGTATTCTGCTTATGACCTGAAAGTACATGAACATTAAAAAATGTAATTGTACTTTGTAAATGTAATTGGTAACTCTTTTTTGCTGAAGGTTCTTTATGCGATAATACTGCTACTGTAGGCTGTCACTAAGTCCCAGTAAGATAATATAATATTCCCATAGCCCAGTTGCTATTACCTATCACATTATCAGCCATTGGTGTTTAAAGTGTTGGAGGATTCGCTTTCATCGTGCAATAAAGTATTTCATATTGGTTCTAGACAGTTTCCTATTTGTCTCTTCTTCAACCGCATTTTCTTTCTCACAAGACCTTCTCTGATGTCGTCAATTTACAAAGATTCTCTCAGTATCGGAACCATCATTTTGACAGTTTTCACTCCTCTGGTATCCTGGCCAGAACTCCCGAGGAAAATGCATTCTGTAAGGGAGACTCAGTCATAAGTGAGAACAGAGAAAAACATTTGAATGTGGGTCCCAGCCAGGAATCCAGAGCCTGAGCAGAGTACTTGTGGTGTGTAGAGACATAAAATCTGTGATTCAATAAAGTGTAATAATACAAAGGGCGGAATGTGCGTTGGTGGTGAGGGTCTTACCTGCTCACTACAGAGCCAGCAAGATCCACGGCCCGTCGGATCTTACACCAATCAGGCAGATCCGGGACACCATGGGGCATTCCGCCAGAATCAAGTCCCCAGAGGCCGAGGTGCCACCTGCCAAGAGCTGCTGGCCAATCAGAGGTGTGACTGCCGACGGAACAGCAACCACCCTCCCCCAGGCGCCCCAGGACAAAGGAATGTAAGGTGGGGGAGGGGTGAATATTGGGGTGGGAGCCACGGGGCAAGGGAGGCAGGGACTTGGAAGCAAGGGATGGATTGATTCTCCGCAGGATCCCCTGCCTGTTGCCCATTCCCACGAGCAGGTACTGAGTGACTTTGATCGAGGGACCCCATCCTCCCAGGTGACTGATGGCCTGCTTTCTTTGACCAGTGATACAGTCTGCACATCTATAGGCCTGTGTGGAACTGCCTTAATCACAGCGGCAGCATGAAGAGACCAATTAAGTGGTCATTAATTAGTCAAACTCAAAGGTCTTAATTAGCAATGGGGCGGGAATGTCGGCCGTGGACTTTCCTGCCCAGAACTCAATCTGGTGGAAGTGGGAAGGTGGCGGGGTTTAGGTATGCCTCCAAGAGCACCACCTTGAGGAGCAGAAGGTTCCATAATTGTTGTACATTGTTTTCTATAGGGCTCACATCATGTTGCCATTGATTGGAGTTTGGATTGACTCAGATAACATTGTCTTGCCCGCAGTAGCACTAAGGGAAGAACTCAGAAATAGAAATGGATTTCAGTTATGGTTCATTAATTGAATCTTGTTAAGAAATCCCCACAAAATCCTCAAATTTTGAGACATTTTAACACACTGTTTTGAAAAATAATCTTCCAATAAATATGATTTATACCTGGCAGAATTTCCTAGCGACAAACATGGCTAGATTATCAAGTAACAACTGCATACAACAAACGCTTTGTCAAATTTCCTTCAACAGTATTGTCTTTTTAATGAATTATTTATGTAGGATTACAGATTGGTACACATGGGACAATACTGCATAAACCAAATGAGGAATTAGGTTCTCTTTTAGTTAAATGTCAGCTGATTTAAATAACTATTCCATTGTGAGTATTGAATCTAGTCAGGCAGATGAAAGATAAATAAAAATATGGGAAAAGGAATAACTCTACTTTGCTATTGAACAAATAATTTCCAGTCATAATTACCTGTAAAAAAAATCTTTCACAGAATAATGTGATTAAGAGTTGCTTTTGCACTTTAGTCATTTACACAATTTTTAGGTGTAAGGACATTTCTAAATAAACTATTAAATTATTTTAGCATTCTAAATTATCCATATAATGTATTCAAATTAAGGAGCTGAGATCATAGTGTACAATATCAGTAAGGAATGCGTTGAAATAAAAGCACAGTAAGAAGTCTTACAACACCAGGTTAAAGTCCAACAGGTTTGTTTCAAACACGAGCTTTCGGAGCACGGCTCCTTCTTCAGGTGAATGGAAAGGCTTGTTCCAGAAATGTTTATATAGACACAGTCAGAGATGCCCCGGAATGCGAGCACCTGCAGGCAATCAAATCATCAAAGATGCAGAGAGAGAGGTAACTCCAGGTTAAAGAGGTGTGAATTGTCCCAAGCCAGTTCAGTCGGTAGGCCTCTGCAAGTCCAGGCTTGTTGATGGGGGCCGAATGTAATGCGACATGAATCCCAGATCCCGGTTGAGTCCGCATTCATGCGTGCGGAACTTAGCTATAAGTTTTTGCTCAGCAATTTTGCGTTGTCGCGTCTCCTGAAGGCCTCCTTGTAGAATGCTGACCCGGAGATCAGAGGCTGAATGTCCTTGACTGCTGAAGTGTTCCCCAACTGGAAGGGAACAGTCCTGCCTGTTGATAGTCGCACGATGCCCGTTTATTCGTTGTCGCAGTGTCTGCATGGTCTCGCCAATGTACCACGCTTCGGGACATCCTTTCCTGCAGCGTATGAGGTAGACTACATTGGTCGAGTCGCACGAGTATGCGCCGCGTACCTGGTGGGTGGTGTTTCCACGTGTAATGGTGGTGTCCATGTCGATGATCTGGCATGTCTTGCAGAGATTACCCTGGCAGGGTTTTGTGGTGTTGTGGTTGCTGTTCTGAAGGCTGGGTAATTTGCTGCAAACAATGGTTTGTTTGAGGTTGCGCGGTTGTTTGAAGGCCAGTAGTGGGGGTGTGGGGATGACCTTGGCAAGATGTCCATCCTCGCTGATGATGTGTTGGAGGCTGCGAAGAAGATGTCGTAGTTTCTCCGCCCCTGTTGGACTTTAACCTGGTGTTGTAAGACTTCTTACTGTGCTCACCCCAGTCCAACGCCGGCATCTCCACATCTTGAAATAAAAGGGTTGATGCCAATTAAAAGAGACATATTTGTTTCTAACACTGCACATTTGAACACATTAATTGTTAAAATGTGCATCTTTGATATTGTGCTGTTGGGATTTATGGTCTTCAGACTGGTAGTAACCCTTCTATCTATTTTGGTGTTCATGATTTTGAATGATGACACAAGTGTGGATATTTGATAAGTATTGTTAGGTTAGTTGTGGGACTAGTTAAGGAGAGGTGCCCTGATGGCTCAGTGATTAAATGCACTACTTAGTGCAATATTCAACCAAATCAGGTACATCCCAGAGTAAATGTATGGCCTGTGCTGTCATAACTGGGATGTTGTTGAAGATACAAAAGCAGAAAATACTGAACAATCTCAGCAGGTCTGACAGCATCTGTGGAGAGAGAAGGGAGCTAACATTTCAAGTCTGTATAACTCTTTATCAAAGCTAGAGAAAACTGGGAATAGGGGCAGATTTATACTGTTCTGGGCATGCTGTGTGTAGTGGTGGGTGGAGATTGACAAAGATGTCATGGACAGAAAGACTAAAGGAATATAAATGGGGGCGATTAAGGCTAAGAGTGGCACATAAAGAGATTAGAATGTGTGAATGGCAAATAAAGGTGGGCAACTGAGAACAGGAAACAGATGGCCCAAGTGGGGTGAGGGAGGGGAACAACGGTGAGGGGAAAACATGGAAGAAATGAAGATAAATTGTTCGAAAATAAAATGGGGTGAAGTTGGAAGAGAGAGTTCACAGTCTGAAGTTGTTGAACTCAATGTTGAGTCCAGAAGACTGAAACCTGCCTAATCAGAAGATGAAGTGCTGTTCCTCCAGTTTGCGCTAGGATTCACTTGAACATTGCAGCCTGGCCAAGGATGGACATGTGGCCATGAGAGCAGGACGGTGAGTTAAAATGGCAAGCGACAGGAAGGTCTGGGTCCTATTCACAGACAGACCAAAGGTGTTCTGCAAAGCGGTAACCCAGTCTGTATTTAGTCTCTCCAACGTAGAGTAGACCGCATTGGGAGCAACAAATGCAATAGACCAGATTGAAGGAGGTGCATGTGAAGTGCTGCCTCATTTGAAAAGAGTGTTTAGGCGCTCGGATGGTGAGCAGGGAGGAGGTAAAGGGGCAGGTGTGACACTTTCTGTGATTGGATGCGAAGGTGCCATAGGAAGAGGGTGAGGTGTTGAAGGGGTGTATGAGTGGACCACGGTATCCCGGAGGAAAAGATCCCAGCGAAATGCTGACAGGGCGAGTGAGGGGAAGATATGTTTGGTGGTGGCATCATGCTGGAGTATGCAGAACTGACAGGATGATTCTTTGAATGCGGAGGCTGGTGGGGTAAAAGGTGAGGACAAGGGGGACCCTATCATTGTTCTTGGAGGAAGGGGAAGGGGTGAGTGCAGAGGTGCGGGAGATGGGTCGGACATGGTTGAGAGCCCTGTCGACCACAGTGGGTGGGAAACCATGAATAAGGAAAAATGAAGCACAGCCCCGTTTTGGAAAGTGGCATAATCGGAACAAATGCAAAGGAGGTGAAGGAACTGGGAGAATAGGATGGAGTCCTTCCAGAATGTTTGGTGTGAAGAGTTGGGTGTGAAGAGTTGGGTGTGAAGAGTTGGGTGTGAAGGGTTGGGTGTGAAGGGTTGGGTGTGAAGGGTTGGGTGTGAAGGGTTGGGTGTGAAGGGTTGGGTGTGAAGGGTTGGGTGTGAAGAGTTGGGTGTGAAGAGTTGGGTGTGAAGAGTTGTAGTGGAGGTAGCTATCTATGGCAGTCAATGGGTTTAGGTTTAGTCAGTGGGTTGTTGAAGATACTTCATTTGGTCTCAGCACATTCTCATCTCACTTGTGCAACTTAAGGTGATTATCAGAAAAAATGGGAATAAAGATACCTGGAATATCAAGATACCTATCAGATATTAATGAAGCGATGGATTTTGGGATGTTTCATCAATTTTGGAAAGATGACTTCTGCACATTTTGGAACAAGTCAAACACGCAGTACCATACAGAAACTATATTGATACTTTACCAAATAAGGACAGTACTATATTGATATAGTACCATACAGAGACAGTACTATATTGATATAGTACCATACAGAGACAGTACTATATTGATATAGTACCATACAGAGACAGTACTATATTGATATAGTACCATACAGAGACAGTACTATATTGATACCCCACCACAAATAAACAGGATTATATTGATACAGCACCATATAGAAACAGGACCATATAGGCACTAGACCATAGAAACATCCATAATTCATTGCTCAATATTCATTATAGTATTGAAAAATCCTTTTGCCCAACAGCCTTTTTGTTATATAGTTGGACAAGGCCCATACGAATATCAGTATTAGTGACATTTGATTCATTAGATCTGATTTAAGAAATAATGAAGTACATGGTTTATTAAAATGGCAAAAATGATAATTAGCTTGTCCTGGCATCCAGCAAGATAAAAATGCCTGTAAAATAATTAAATAATTGTTTTTTTCTTTACGAACATTTTCCGAGTGGCCTTGAATTAATAAATGAAACTCCACAGATGCTGACTGTCTTCAGAGCTATTTCAATTGATTGATGCAACCTAATTAATCTCGCTTCTAACAAGTATTTGTGATCAATCCAGAACGCAGCTTCCAATCAGGGTTGTCCACCGAAATAATTAGAAATCACCAGAGCACCAAATGTGGGGTGAGGAGGGAATGAGTTAAATGGTGATGTGAATATGAATAATGCTTTTTGTTATGCAACATTTCAGCAATTGCTGCATGAATGGCACTTGTTCCTGGAGTCATAGTGCCTGAATCTAAACCTCATTGTTTATTCATCCATCTTTTATTCATTATTTCCACAGTACTTCAAAAAGCAAAAGAGGCTAATCCCAGAAAGAACGATATGGAAATATTTTGTGCAGCTATGCAGCGCAGTTGAACACATGCACTCCCGAAGGGTGATGCACAGAGGTAAAGAAAAACAAGACAAAAAAAGCATTCCTTTCCATCGAAAACCAGCATTCAGTTTATTGGGATTAAGTTAAGAAAAGCTGTTTGCGACTCTGCTTTATTGATCATGCATGACGTGTGTGTGTGTCTGTCTGTCGATGTGTGTGTGTGGGGAGTGGATAGCTGCAGGCTACAGGTCCCCAGGGAATGACCCACATTATAGACACTTCTGTTTCCAACCATAATGACTGAAGACACCATGCACATTTGATTAGCTTGGTATCTGGCCACAGTGGGCTCAGTGGGGAAAGTCAGGGCATCATTTAATGCTAGTCTGTTTATTCAGTGGGTGTGCAATGACTGACTACAGAATCAATGTGCTTTTCTTGCTCTATGATGGGTGAATATAAATATGAATTCGAGCCTGATTTAAACTCGAAAGGTGACACCGAGACCAGCAATTTTGGTCAACGGATCTTTGGCTGGTCCGTCCCACCAACAACCATTCCCCAGGGAAAATCCCGGCCAACGTCTTTTTAAAATGTAAAAACCTTGATCACTCTTTGTTTTTGGTCATGTGAGAAACAGTGCGAGAAACAGTGCTGGTGTCAGACTCTTCAGCTGCCTCAGCTGAGAAGGGCCTGCAAGTTGCCAAATTGGCCTCCTCCAGGGAAAATTCCCTTTATGCACAATGTGCAACAAAATCGTAAAGTGGTTTGACAAAGATCACATTTACAGGTTTAGGCATTGAGCAAATCTCCTGGTGGCGAAAGAGCAGATACTCATCAGGTTCCTCATGCAGCTAATTACTCTCAAAGTTTGGCGCTAACAAAGGAATTCCCTGCCAGCAGACCCGTTGCTGTGTTTGCAAAGCAAGCTGCCAATTACATTCAATTTCTCAAAGCTCTTTCGCATACTGTCTGGATTGCAAGAATTGATTGTGGCATGGCAGCACAGTGTTTAGCACGGTTGCTTCACAGCGCCAGGGTCCCAGGTTCAATTCCTGGCTTGGGTCACTGCCTGTGCGGAGTCTGCACGTTCTCCCCATGTCTGTGTGGGTTTCCTCCCGAAAGACGTGGTGTTAGGGTGAATTGGGCATTCTGAATTCTCTCTCAGTGTAACCGAACAGGCGGCGGAGTGTGGCGACTAGGGGATTTTGACAGTACCTTCATTGTAGTGTTAATGTAAACCTACTTGTGACACTAGTCAAGATTATTATTCCCGGCTTGGGTCGCTGTCTTTGTGGAGTCTGCACGTTCTCCCCGTGTGTGCGTGGGTTTCCTCCGGGTGCTCCGGTTTCCTCCCACAGTCCAGAGATGTGCAGGTTAGGTGGATTGGCCATGATAAATTGCCCCTAGTGACCAAAAAGGTTAGGAGGGGTTATTGGGTTACAGGGATAGGGTGGAAGTGAGAGCTTAACTGGGTCGGTGCAGACTCAATGGGCCGAATGGCCTCCTTCTGCGCTGTATGTTCTATGTATTATTGAGTGGCCCTTCAGTTTGGGGTTCAGATTGTATTTCAACAGTCATGGACTAGCCATTAACTGTTTTGCCAAACTGAGAATGGTTTAAATGACACAACAATTGAATTCATCGTCCTTCCAGGTAATTCTTCATTCGGCAATACAGTGCATGCAATACAATCATTAAAAGCATTTGCAACCCAGTCTTCAAAATGTCTTTAGGTTGTGTTCCTCTCTCCTCTCTCTCTCTCTCTCTCTCTCCCCCACCCGGGTCTACCTTTAATCATGTGGCTGCCAGGCACCACCGGTTTAATTGGTAAGTGTAGAGCTTGGGTTGGAACTCAGCCAATCCAGTCAGAAAAGACACCCCCCCCCCCCCCCCCCCCCCCCCCCACCACCCCCATCATCCTGTGTTTGGTCTTGCTGAGTTAGTTGAATTAGTGCCAGCATCCCTGGGGAAGAGTAAAATCCAAGCCTTGATTGCTAATCAGTGGCTGTAATAGCGTGCACTTATTGAAATTTTTTTAACATTGTAAACCACCAAGGTCAGTGGTCCAGATAGTTTATCCGGATGCTAATGGAGTTTCAGATTCATTTTGAATGTTCGGTCAGACCTGGATAATATCCAGGCTTGGGCTGACAAGTGGCAAGTCACATTCATGCCACACAAGTGCCAGGCAATGACCATCTCCCACAGGAGAAGATCTAACCATTGCCCTTGACATTCAGTGGCATTACCATCACTGAATTCCCCACAATCAGCATCCAGGGGGTCATTACCATTGATCAGAAACTAAACTGGACTAGCCATATTAATACTGTGGCTACCAGATCCGGTCAAAGGCTAGGAATCCTGCAGTGAGTAACTCATCTCCTGACCCCCCAAAGCCTGTCCACCATCTACAAGGCGCAAGTCAGGAGTGTAATGGAATACTTTCCACTTGCCAGGATGAGTGCAGCTCCAACAACACTCAAGAAGCTCGACACCATCCAGGACAAAGTGGCCCAATTGATTGTTTCCCCTTCCACAAATATTCAAACCCTTAACCACTGATGGCAGCTGTGCATACCATCTACAAGATACACTGCAGTAAATCACCAAGGTTCCTTAGACAGCACCTTCCAAACCCACGACCACTACCATCTAGAACGGCAAGAGCAACAGATACCTGGGAACCCCACCACCTGAAGGTTCCCCTCCAAGTCACTCACCATCGTGACTTGGAAATATATTGCCGTTCCGTCACTGTCACTGGGTCAAAATCCTGGAACTCCCTCCCTAACACACAGTGGGTGTACCTACACCTCAAGGACTGCAGTGGTTCCAAAGGCAACTCGCTACCACCTTCTGGAGGGCAACTATGGATGGGCAGTAAATGCTGGCCCAAACAGGGACACCCACATCCCGTAAATTAATAATGCAAAAAAAAAATGGCAGTTGACTGACTCCTGCTTAGGCCAACATGCTCTGGTCTGGGATTAAATCCCATTTTCCTGTCAGTATCACCAGAGATGTAGAGGAAAGGATTGCAAAGATGATTCTCGACAGGAGCGAGAGTAACAGGGTAGTTGTTATGGGGGACTTTAACTTTCCAAATATTGACTGGAAATACTATAGTTCGAGTACTATAGACGGGTCAGTTTTTGTGCAGTGTGTGCAGGAGGGTTTTCTGACACAGTATGTAGACAGGCCAACAAGGGGCGAGGCCACATTGGATTTGGTACTGGGTAATGAACCCGGCCAGGTGTTAGATTTAGATGTAGGTGAGCACTTTGGTGATAGTGATCACAACTCGGTTATGTTTACTTTAGTAATGGGCAGGAATAGGCATATACCGCAAGGCAAGAATTATAGCTGGGGGAAAGGCAATTATGATGCTATTCGGCAAGATTTAGGATGTATAGGATGGGGAAGGAAACTGCAGGGGATGGGTACAATCGAAATGTGGAGCTGTTTCAAGGAACAGCTACTGCGTGTCCTTGATAAGTATGTACTTGTCAGGCAGGGAGGAAGTTGTCGAGCAAGGGAACCGTGGTTTACTAAGTAAGTTGAAGCACTTGTCAAGAGGAAGAAGAAGGCTTATGTTAGGATGAGACATGAAGGCTCAGTTAGGGCACTTGAGAGTTACAAGTTAGCCAGGAAGGACCTAAAGGGAGAGTTAAGAAGAGCGAGGAGAGGACATGAAAAGTCGTTGGCGGATAGGATCAAGGAAAACCCTAAGGCTTTCTATAGGTATATCAGGAACAAAAGAATGACTAGAGTAAGATTAGGGCCAATCAAGGATAGTAGTGGAAAGTTGTGTGTGCAATCAGAGGAGATAGGGGAAGCGTTAAATGGATATTTTTCGTCAGTGTTTACACTGGAGAAAGACAATGTTGTCGAGGAGAACACTCAGGTTCAGTCGACCAGGCTAGATGGAATTGAGGTTCAAAAGGAGGAGGTGTTAGCAATTTTGGAAAATGTCAAAATAGATAAGTCCCCTGGGCCAGATGGGATTTATCCTAGGATTCTCTGGGAAGCCAGGGAGGAGATTGCAGAGCCTTTGTCCTTGATCTTTATGTCGTCTTTGTCGACAGGAATAGTGCCGGAAGACTGGAGGATAGCAAATGTTGTCCCCTTGTTCAAGAAGGGGAGTAGAGACAACCCTGGTAATTATAGACCTGTGAGCCTTACTTCGGTTGTGGGTAAATTGTTGGAAAAGGTTACAAGAGATAGGGTTTATAATCATCTTGAAAAGAACAAGTTGATTAGCGATAGTCAACACGGTTTTGTGAAGGGTAGGTCATGCCTCACAAACCTTATTGAGTTTTTTGAGAAGGTGACTAAACAGGTGGATCAGGGTAAAGCTGTTGATGTGGTGTATATGGATTTCAGTAAGGCGTTTGATAAGGTTCCCCACGGTAGGCTATTGCAGAAAATAAGGAAGTATGGAATTGAAGGTGATTTAGCGGTTTGGATCAGTAATTGGCTAGCTGAAAGAAGACAGAGAGTGGTGGTTGATGGCAAATGTTCATCCTGGAGTTCAGTTACTAGTGGTGTACCGCAAGGATCTGTTTTGGGGCCACTGCTGTTTGTCATTTTTATAAATGACCTGGAAGAGGGTGTAGAAGGATGGGTTAGTAAATTTGCAGATGACACGAAGGTCGGTGGAGTTGTGGATAGTGCTGAAGGATGTTATAGGATACAGAGGGACATAGATAAGCTGCAGAGCTGGGCTGAGAGGTGGCAGATGGAGTTTAATGCGGAAAAGTGTGAGGTGGTTCACTTTGGAAGGAGTAACAGGAATGCAGAGTACTGGGCTAATGGCAAGATTCTTGGTAGTGTAGATGAACAGAGAGATCTCGGCATCCAGGTACATAAATCCCTGAACGTTGCCGCCCAGGTTAATAGGGCTGTTAAGAAGGCATATGGTGTGCTAGCCTTTATAAGCAGGGGGATTGAGTTTCGGAACCACAAGGTCATGCTGCAGCTGTACATAACTCTGGTGCGGCCGCACCTGGAGTACTGCGTGCAGTTCTGGTCACCACATTATAGGAAGGATGTGGAAGCTTTGGAAAGGGTTCAGAGGAGATTTACTAGGATGTTGCCTGGTATGGAGGGAAGGTCTTACGAGGAAAGGCTCAGGGAATTGAGGTTGTTTTCGTTAGAGAGGAGAAGGCTGAGAGGTGACTTAATAGAGACATATAAGGTAGTCAGAGGGTTAGATAGGGTGGACAGTGAGAGTCTTTTTCCTCGGATGGTGATGACCAACACGAGGGGACATAGCTTTAAATTGAGGGGTGATAGATATAGGACAGATGTCAGAGGCAGTTTCTTTACTCAGAGAGTAGTAGGGGTGTGGAACGCCCTGCCTGCAATAGTAGTAGACTCGCCAACTTTAAGGGCATTTAAGTGGTCACTGGATAGACATATGGATGAAAATGGAATAGTGTAGGTCAGATAGGCTTCAGATGGTTTCACAGGTCGGCGCAACATCGAGGGCCGAAGGGCCCGTACTGCGCTGTAGTGTTCTATGTTCTATGTTCTATCAAGATGATGCATTTTCAGTCAGTCCCTGATGGTACCCTTTCAATCTTCAAATGTGGAATTGAACTGCCTGTAACTTGTGAATGAAATCGAGTAATGGGTTTTGACCCGGATTTTCAGTCCCTTTAACATTTTGGATATTTTCAATTGCACCCTGGTAATTTGATATATTCTTCACATACAGTGAAATAATAATAAATGTCCTTCTTTAACTCTTGTTTTTAAAAGCCTTACAATATGATTGGTTGCAAGACGGCTCAGGGGCGCAGTGGTTAGCACTGCTGCCTCACTGTGCCGAGGACCCGGTTTTGATCCCGGCCCCGGGTAACTGTCCGTGTGGAGTTTGCACATTCTCCCTGTGTCTGCGTGGGTCTCACCCCCAAAACCCAAAAAATGTGCAGGGTAGGTGGATTGGTCACTCTCAACTGCCCCTTAATTGGATTGGATTGGATTGGATTTGTTTATTGTCACGTGTACCGAGGTACAGTGAAAAGTATTTTTCTGCAAGCAGCTCAACAGATCATTCAGTACATGGGAAGAAAGGGAATTGAACAGAATTCAAGAAAGTACATGAGAATACATAATAGGGCTACACAATATATACAATGTATCTACATAAGCATTGGCATCGGATGAAGCAGACAGGGTGTAGTATTAATGAGGACAGTCCATAAAAGGGTCGTTTAGGAGTCTGGTGACAGTGGGGAAGAAGTGGGGGAAAAAAAGAATTGGGTACTCAAATTTATTGTTAAAAAATACGATTGGTTGCCCACCTGTAAATTTCAAAAATAGCCCAGAGCGGTTAAGACGTCTAGTTCCGCTCTAACAGCTGGACAGAGATTGGTT
This sequence comes from Scyliorhinus canicula, assembly GCF_902713615.1. Classification (NCBI taxonomy): domain Eukaryota; kingdom Metazoa; phylum Chordata; class Chondrichthyes; order Carcharhiniformes; family Scyliorhinidae; genus Scyliorhinus; species Scyliorhinus canicula. The sequence goes on from NC_052166.1 coordinate 45,383,562, forward strand.
GGCGCACCCTAGCTTTCACAACTGATTTACACATTAAATGTACATGATCATGCTCCCTAGCATGGCTCCATCGTGTTAAATTTGTTAATAGAATATCCAGATGTATGAGTGGATCTGTGAAATCATCTGACTCACGTGACTGCAAGTGACCGAGAGTTGAGTTATTATTACATGACTCAAAGTACAATCCAAAACCGGTTAACAGCAGAGTTCCTGTGCGGTACTGAAATACCACAACATAATGTTGTGGGTATTGTGCAGCAAAGCCTATTGGCAATTTTCTTTGTACAATACAAGCAGAATCCTGGAAATTTCAATCCATTCTGAGCCTGTGACCGGGAGATGAAAATTATATTATTTATGATATTTATGAACAGATGCAAAGTAACTGTCAAAAATAAACCTTTTGATAATATACAGACCATAAACAAATGTCAGTATATTGCAATCACCGCAAAGGTTTTGTGGCTTTCTCTTTTAAACCATTCATTCATTATTGATTGACTCTCTGTTTTCATTCTTAGACATCAAGCCGGCAAATGTGTTCATAACAGCAACAGGAGCAGTCAAGCTGGGGGACCTAGGGCTGGGGCGTTTTTTCAGCTCCAAAACCACAGCAGCTCACTCTTTAGGTAAGAAGCAACTATAGAAAACTGCATCATTTTTTCCGTCAAACAATTATTTAAAAAAAAAACCCGATTAAGGGGCAATTTAGGGTGGCCAATTGGACATCTTCGAGTTGCGGGGGTGAGACCCATGCAGAAACCGGGAGAATGTGCAAACTCCACACGGACAGTGATTCAGGGCCGGGATTGAACTCGGATCCTCGGCGCCGTGAGGCAGCAACGCTAACCACTGCGCCACCGTGCCGCCCGCCACCAAACAATTATTGACTCCAATTTTTATATACCCTAGCGGAGCTCTGATTGCATTCCTCATGCACAAGTCAAAGGATATGGCACTTTATAATGACGGGAGTGTACCACATAATGCAGAATGCGTTATTCTGCTGTGTTTCCTTAAGGCCAAGAGATTTAATCACAGCAGGTAGAGCCATTTGCACTTGTAAGGTGTTTTTCTTTTTCTGGAGCGTGGTAGTTGATTTTAAATCTCTGGCGGGAAGAACTGAAGGGATTGAGCAAAGACTGGGGGCTGATTTTAAATCCAGTGGGTCAGAAAAAGAGCAGTGTCTGGATTTTTGTCTTTTTTCTCCTAGACTTTAAAGCTAATTTACTATCTATTACAAAGAATGGGCTCAAGTGTGACAGACTCCAGAGTTTTATCTGTTTCACGCACTGTGAGGGAATCTGTGTTTTTAAATTCAATTTTTATTTTTTGAGGTAGACCCTAACTAAAACAGACAGACACTGAACTGGGAAAAGGGAACAGAAAGGGAAACAGAACAGGTAAACACTGAAAGGCAACTGGCCTGCCTGGTTTCCAAGGAAACATAAACAAACTGAGGTATGGTGACCAAAGCGTCGAGCAAACCGAACCTGGTTGTGAGATATAAGAGAACGCAAGTTAGTCCAAGCTGGGCAGTAGCAGTTGATGAGTCCACTGGTCTAGTTCAAGCAAGCTGAAGAAGACAGACAGGTTAGGTCTAGAAGCTGAGAATAAGAAAACTTAAGGTTGCCAAAGGTGTTTCTGTCACTGGAAGTTAAATTTGGTCGGACTACCCTATCCAGGCCCAAATGAGCAGGTTCTGCAGACTTGCACCATTTGTGGAACTCAGGTTGGTCGTGTGCTGCTGTTGACTGGCGATCAGGTCAGCTCTTACAAAGATAGGAGCTGAAATTCTTCACGAGGAGAACAGTTTATTACTGTGATCATCAAAATCTGAATGGACTGCGAAACCCATTTGTAAAATCTGTCTTAGCTGTATCTGCCATTTAATGTGCAATTTATTAAGCAAAATCTTCCAGCTGTACATTCGGTCCTGCTGATGACACACCCCTTACCGTGGGTTCCCCCGGCAGCATGGGGAGGATTCAATGGGAAATCCCATTGGCAGCGGCGAGACCAGAAGATCCTGCTGCCAGCCAATGGCAGACCACCACGCACCACTGAGAAACATGCTGTAGGGAGGCCAGAGAATCTCGGCCATAGTTTACGTTCAACCACAATTTTAATCTCTATTCAAATTTAAATCATTTTAATTTTGGATGCTGGAATTCAGGATAGACAGTATTCAATGTTTGCTTTGTTGACTCTTGTATAGTAGCTAATCTTCTGTTTAAAACACAGAGGGCGGGATTCTCCGAGCCTCCACTCCAAAATCGCTATCAGTGTGGAGGCGGAGAATAAGCGCCAAACCCGAGATTGTGTCCGACGCATCTCGGCGGAGAATCACGGCCAATCGGGTGCACGCGGTTGACGCAGTGCCGGTCGGGGGTCATTGAAAGAGACCCCGCAGCAATTCCCCAAGTGCAGCTGGCCGAGTTCCCGACAGCGTGGTTCTCTCATGGCTCCACCGTCGAGAATTCGGTGTGGCAGCTGCGGACTCAGTCTGCGGCTGCCCTAGTGGGGCGCGGGTGGATCATTCACCGGGGGGTGACTCCAGGACGGGCAGGCTACCGATCGGGGGCCACCGATCCGTGGGCGCGCGCGATCTGGGGGGGCCTATCTTTTCGGTGCCGGTCCTCGGTGTGGGTCGACCAAGTCGCGTGGGGCGGCCGCCGAAGGCCACCCAGTGCGCATGCGGGACCCCCCTACCGGAAATGCAGGACCCCGTATCGGCAGCCGGAGCTGTGAGAACTACTCCGGGGTTCTGCTCGCCCGCTTCAAATCGGAGAATCACCCTAGACTTTCTCCAGGTAAGTCCAGGGTGATTTGCGCGCTTCTTTTCGAGGGCGTGGGGACATAGCTCCAGAGTCTTTTGGCTGCATTATTTCAGTAAATAACTTTAAAAAAAAAGTTACTTGGCTCTACTGAGTTCACGGGGAGGTCGATCGCTCCAAGCCCATCGGTCTCGTGCGGGTTAAAACAAAAGGGAAGCAATAGGTGGATAGAAAGAAAGTACTGGGGAAAATGGAGGGAAGAGGAAGAGATGAAGAGGGAAAGAAAAGAGGGGGAGCACGGAGGAATTATTTACAGAGAAAGAGTGGGGGATGGGGCATGTGTACAAAGGATATGAATAGGGGAGAAGAGGAACAAAACATAGAAACTAGGAGCAGAAGTAGGCATTTCAGCCCATCGAGCCTGCTCCATCATTCAATGTGATCATGGCTGGTCTTCCATTCCATTGCCACACTCTCACTCTCATACCCCTTGACAACTTTAAATTTAGAAATCTATTTCTTTCTTAAATATCAGTGGCTTCGCCTCCACAGCCTAATGTGGTCGAGAATTCCACAGGTTCGCCACCCTCTGGGTGAAGAAACACCTCCTCATCTCAGACAGAAATGGCCTCGCCTGTATCCTGACACAGTGATCCCTTGCTCTAGACTCCCACAGCCTGGGAAAACATTATCCCTGCATCCTGTCTATCCAGCCCTACCAGAATTTTATACGTTTCAATGAGATCCCCTCTCATTCTTCTGAACTCCAGTGACTGCAGGCCCGGTCAACCCAATCTGGCTTTATACAACAACCCTGCCGTCCCAGAAACCAAGTGTCGAGCTTTTTTATCTTATCTTCCCATTTCAATTTTCCTCTCTGTTTCTTCCATATCCATTTCCCTCGCAGTTCCCCGGTATTCACCAGCCCTCTTTCCCAGTCGTACTCTCGGGCATCTTCCATCTTCCTTCACGCTCACACCCTTTCCTTGCCCCTTAATCTGGGGGCAGCACGGTAGCATTGTGGATAGCACAATCGCTTCACAGCTCCAGGGTCCCAGGTTCGATTCCGGCTTGGGTCACTGCCTGTGCGGAGTCTGCACATCCTCCCCGTGTGTGCGTGGGTTTCCTCCGGGTGCTCCGGTTTCCTCGCACAGTCCAAAGATGTGCAGGGTAGGTGCATTGGCCATGATAAATTGCCCTTAGTGTCCAAAATTGCCCTTAGTGTTAGGTGGGGTTACTGGGTTATGGGGATAGGGTGGAGGTGTTGACCTTGGGTAGGGTGCTCTTTCCAAGAGCCGGTGCAGACTCGATGGGCCGAATGGCCTCCTTCTGCACTGTTTAAAAAAAAAATTATATGTAATCTGAGGTTCCAAACGAGCCATATCCAATTTTCTGTGTGCGTGGCAGGTATATCCCCCCTTTCCACCCTCGTTCCTATCCACTGCCAAACGTTCAACAGTGTTGCAGCACTGAGCTGCGAATCAGACGCCATATTTTGCAAAGCGCTGTTGGCATTTCAAATTTCTCTATCAACAACAGTTGGCAGCCTTCGTCTTACAGCAGAAAAACTAGAAAGGGTTAGGTGCCAGGCCTGGGTGCAAACAGAAGAGAGTTGGGCGAGAGATAGTGGCAGTAGCAGAGCCACTGTGAATTTATTGATGGCATGGCACTGGGAGAGCACTTCTCACACGTATGCAGATGCAGTCAGTAACACCATAGTCAGCGATATGCTGCCTGCCCGCATTAGATTATTAGCTCCCTAATTCTTTCATGATAACATTTTTAAAAAAGGAACTGTGGCACCAACCAACAGGAGTAATACGAGTGCAGTGGAATTACATGTATCACGATGAACCATAAAACTATTTTAAAAAACAATTACAAATGAATCTTGGAACAAATCCAGGTCAGTCTTAGAGCTGGTACTGACAAAGTGGGATCTCAGCTCCGCATCGGAGTTTCAATTTATAATCTAGAAAGTTGGTAAAAATCAATAAAAATGTATTTTGAGTAAAATGTTTGTTCAGAAATGCGGTGTTTGATAGCCTGAGCTGAGCAGGCTGTGTAGGAGGAAATCCGTGCTTTCCAAGTGGTTCAGCAAATTTGTGTACTCCGCTTTTGGATAAATGATTTATTTTTCTGCCAGTACAGTGTTCGGAAAGTAGTGAAAGCAATTGGTATTCTTCACTCTCCATTATCAAATCCAGAATTTAGAGAGAATTTCACAGATAACGTGGCCATGCTGTTGTGCTGTTAAGTTGGCAGAGTCGATTTACTACCAGAATACCCTATGAATCAGAAGACAGAACGATTGTTTCGAACTTGACAGTTGACATTTCCTTGACGTGGTTAAAAAGTTGCCGTGTTAAACTGGCCCCAAAGTGACAGGCTCTCACCATCTTGGTGGGAGAAGCTGTGCGTGCACCAGCTGCTGCAGTGCGGACTGAGCGGGTGTGCCCAACCGTCTCTTGCACCTGGCCTGTCAGGAGTTATGGTATAAGTTTAAATAAGCAAAGACTTCCGCTTAAATACCACCTTTCACTATCTGAGGGCATTGGAGCGCCTCATCACCACTTCTGAAGCCATAGAATCATATAATCCCGACAGTGCAGGAGGAGGCCATTCGGCCCAGAGAGTCTACAACAACTCTCTGAAGGAGCACCCTACCTAGGCCCACCCCCGCTTCATCCGTTGGCCCATCTAACCGTTGGACTTTAAGGGATAATTTAGAATGGCGAATCCACCTAACCTGCACATCCTCGGACTATGGGAGGAAACCGGAGCACCCGGAGGAAATCTAGGGGGAAAACAAAGACCAAAGAGATTGCCCTCCACGCCTGTGCCGATTATAATGCCCTAACTAAAAACAAAACCTTCTGCCCTTTCTCGGTCTGTCTCGCTCTATTTCCTCCCTATTCATGTACTCCTCAAGATGCCTCTTAAATGTTGCTACTGTGCTTCCACCACATCCTCTTGCGGCACGTTCCAGGGTCCCACCACTCTCTGTGTGAAAAACGGACCCTGCACATCTCCCTTAAACTTTCTCCCTCTCACCTTGAACCTGTGCCCCTTTGTAATTGACACTTCCACCCTTGGAGAAAGCCTCTGATTATCCATCCTGTCTATGCCTCTCATAATTTTGTAGACCTCTATCAGGTCTCCCCTCAGCCTCCGTCTTTCCAGTGAAAACAATCCCAGTTTATTCAACCTCTCCTCATAGCCAACATCCTCAAGACCAGGCAACATCCTGATCAACCTTCTTTGCACTCTCTCCAAAGCTTCCATGTCCTTCTGATAATGTGGTGACCAGAACTGCACGCAATACTCCAAATGCGGCCTAACCAAGATTTTATACAGCTGCAATATGATTTCCCAACTCCTGTACTCAATGCCCCGGCTGATGAAGGCAAACATGCCATCTGCCTTCTTAATCACCTTGGCCACCCATGTTGCAACTTTAAGGGAACTGTGGACGTGCACGCCCAGATCCCTCTGTATGTTAATGTTCCTAAGGGTTCTGCATTTACAGTATAATTCATACCTAGAACGTGCAAACTCCACACAGTTACCCAAGGTCGGAATTAAACCCGGGTCCCTGGCGCTGTGAGGCAGCAGGAATACCACTGTACCACTAGTGTATTCATTATCGTGATGCAGGAAACATGGCAAGCAATTTGCATACAGCAAGATCCCGCAAGCTGCCATGTGATAATGGCCAGTTGAAATTTGATAACCTGTAAATAACTCTCAGGTCTTTCAGGAATAATAGCAAGATATGACAGAAATATGTTTTGTGACTTTCCTGGAAGCAGAGCAAGTGTGTGTGCTATACATAAGCGTTCAGCATATTATCAATAGCTTTGTGCTAAGTCAACAGCACTCATCCCCAAATTATTCAACATATTATTTTTGGAGCTAACGATAGAATTTCACTGTTGGAAAGTGCTAGATAAGTTCAATATTTAGGTATCAATATTTTGTTATGAGAGAACTCATGCTAATAACTTATGTTAACACAAAAATTATCCGACATAATCTAATAGTGTCACAGAATGGTTACAGTACAGAAGGAGGCCATTCAATAAATGCTCTAGCATAAAGGGCCAGGGGACAATGGTTGTGATAGCAACAACACTTATTTTGGTCATGAAATGTAACCCATTTTAATGTTTCACAGTGTGAAAATCAAAAATAGCTCTGACTGAACAAATTTGCAATTGGTCTCATAAATCTCACTCGAGATTTTGCTAATATTGATAATTCTATCCAAAGCTGCAATCTAACGTGTTTTCTAGCTTTGAAAAGACCTATGTTAATTCATATACAACAAGAAGGAAACATTCACCATGAATGCTTTATAAAAAGTACTTGCAGGTTGTTGTAGAATGCTTAGGGAGTCTTTCTCCAGGTAAAGGGTGGTGGGTGAAGGTGTTAAATCCCCTTAAAGTACTCGTGAGTTCAGATCCTGACTTCCTGCTGTCAATTGGCACATTTCAACCAGGCAGCCAATCGACAAATGTGCAGCTAATATGCAGCTCGTCAGCCTCTTGAGTGACAATCCCGACCCTGGCAAATCGGACACCATTTTTCATTGCAGTCGTTCGAGTTCCATGTGGCACCGGTGCTAGTCCACTCACGGATCATGAATTGCTCCAGGACCGATAGCAATTTAGTGGCTGTAGAAGTCCAGCGATTCAGTCCCGGCATCAACATTTAGTTTTTGAAACGGGAAATATTGCCCACAATGATTTGGCCTCAACTGCTTTCTGTGGTAGTGAATTTCACAGACTCACCACTCTTTGGATGAAGAAATGTCTCCTCATCTCGGTCCTAAATGGTTAACCCCATATCCTTAGACTGTGACCCACGGTTCTGGACTCCCCAGCCATTGGGAAAATCCTTCCTGCATCTAACCTGTCTAGTCTTGTTAGTACTTTATAGGTTTCTATGATACCCCCTCATTCTTCAGAACTCCAGCAAATATAATCCAAACCAACTCAACTATTCCTCACACATCAGTCATCCCAGGAATCAGTCTGGTAAAACTTTGCTGCACTCCCTGTAGAGCAAGAACGTCCTTCCTCAGATAAGGAGACCAAAACTGCTCACAATATTCCAGGTGTGGTCTCACCAAGGCCCTGTATAACTGCAACAAGAGATCCCTGCCACTGTATTGGAATCCTCTCGCTATGAAGGCCAACATACCATTTGCCTTCTTTACCATCTGCTGCACCTGCACATTTACTTTAGCGACAGGTGTATGAGGACATCCAGGACCCATTGCACATTTCCCTCTATCAATCAATAGCCATTGATATAATAATCTGCCTTTGTATTTTTGCTACCAAAGTGGATAACCTCACATTTATCCACATTACACTGCATCTATCATGCATTTGCCCATTGATTCAGCTTGTCCAAATCACACTGACACATCTCTGCATCCTCCTCACAGCTCACCCTCCCATCCAGCTTTGTGTGATCTGCAGATTTGGAGATAATACATTTTGTTCCCTCCTCTAAATCATTAATATATATTGTGAATAGCTGGGGCCCCAGCACCGATCCCTGTGGTAACCCACTAGTCACTGCCTACCATTTGGAAGGAAGCCCATTTATTCCTACTCTTTGTTCATGTCTGCCAGCAGTTTCCTATTCATCACAATACACTACCCCCTATCCCATATGCTTTAATTCTATCCACTAATCTCTTATCTGAGACTTTGTCAAAAGTCTTCTGAAAGTCCAAACAAACCACATGCACTGGCTCCCCCTCGTCAACTCTACTAGTTACATCCTCAAAGAGTTCCAATAGATTTGTCAAGCATTATTTCCCTTTCATAAATCTGTGCTGACTCTGTCCGATCCTGCCACTGTTTTCGAAGTGCTCTTTTGTTAAATCTTTTACAAAGGACTCGAGAATTTTCCCCACTACGAATGTCATGCTGTCTGGTCTATAATTCTATGTTTTCTCTCTACCTCCCTTTTTAAATAGTAGGGTTAAATTAGCTACCCTGCAGTCTGTGAGAACTGTTCCAGAATCTATAGAATATTGGAAGATAGCCACCAATGCATCCACTATTTCTGGAGCCGGACAGGAATGAACAATTGTTGCAATTCACCCATGCAGTCCTTGAATGTCTATCCGCTGCCATCCCTTGAAGTATATAGACACCCAAATTATAGTGGTGATGTTGGCTATGGCATTAAACAGGAAATGAGAGATGCAAGTGATAAAGGAACATCTGTCATTATGGGTGATTTTAATCTGCATATAGATTGGGCAAGCCAAATTGGTAACAATATTGTAGAGGAGGAATTCCTGGAGCGTACACGGGATTGTTTTATGGACCAATATGTTCAGGAACCAGCGAGAGAACAGGCCATCCTAGACTGGGTAATGAGAAGGAATAATTGTCGGGTTGCACAAGGACCATAGTATGATAGAATTTTTCATCAATCCACCATAGCCAACTCAAGCCTCATAGCATTGTAGTTTCCTTTATTTTCCTTTACCGCAAGGTAAAGGATACCTGTATTTTCCTGTAAATTCCTGTAATTTCCTGTAAAAACCTGTAAAATACCTGTAGTTTCCTTTACCGCAAGGAACTTCAGAGAGTCGTGAATACCGCCCAGTCCATCACACGAACCTGCCTCCCATCCATTGATTCCATCTACACCTCCCGCTGCCGGGGGAAAGCAGGCAGCATAATCAAGGATCTCTCCCACCCGGCTTACTCACTTTTCCAACTTCTTCCATCGGGCAGGAGATTCAGAAGTCTGAGAACACGCACAAACAGACTCAAAAACAGCTTCTTCCCCACTGTCACCAGACTCCTAAATGACCCTCTTATTGACTGACCTCATTAACACTACACCCTGTATGCTTCAACCGATGCCAATGCTTATGTAGTTACATTGTATATCTTGTGTTGCCCTATTATGTATTCTCATGTATTTTCTTGAATTTTGTTTAATTCCCTTTTCTTCCATGTACTGAATGATCTGTTGAGCTGCTTGCAGAAAAATACTTTTCACTGTACCTCGGTACACATGACAATAAACAAATCCAATCCAATCTAATCCAATTTAGATTCAGGACTCTAGTCTAAGAATCAACTACGTCACTGTCTATCTTGATGAAAAATTCTGTCATATTTGGGTCGCTCATCCTCGTGCATGGAATTCCCTTTCCTTTAAAGCCATTATTTCACGGGATATGTAGATTGGTGAATCTCGGGAGGACAGAGGATTCCTCTGGGGTTTGTGTGTTGTGAGGTCAGCCCAAAGCTCGCGATCCTCAACTGAAAGACAATGTGATGAAGCAAAGATCCCGTCCCCTGACCCATTTCACTTTTTCTGTTGTAAAGCCCAACACTCTCTAGCCCCTGCATGGAAAATGAATTCACATTGAAATGCCCATCCTACTAGTTAAAGGCGCTGCAATTTAGGTTTAAATTCCTTCAATGGCAGAAAGATAAATGAAATAAGCATTTTAAAAAGCAGAAAATGCAAACATGAAGCCAAAAGAGGAAAAAGAAATGACAAATATGCCAACCTAAATGCAAACAACGTGAGCAAGTGAAAAAAAGCCTCACAAATCTATCTTTCAGCGACTCACTCAGAGACCAGGATGGGGGTTTGCCAGGTTGATAAGCACAAACTACATTTTTGCTAGTATTAAATATTTGGCAATAAGAGTCAAGAACATCCAGTGCAGCCCAGCTGAAAAAAAAGAAGATGGAGCCATCTTGGAGTAGAGCAGGCATAAAGCCCTATTCTTGCGGTTTTGCAAGACCCACCCACAGGGAGCTGTGAGACTGGTACATAACATTTATTAAGACTTACCCGATTTGGTATAAAACAATGAATTGTTGCATGGAACCTGAGGCCCGCCTTTGGCAATTAAACCTGGCAATTACTGCTTGGCTGGATTTTTAATCAGTTCTTGACCTGTGGGCTGTTTCGACGATCTGGCACATCTTCCTTGAGATAGATAGCCGGGTGTTAACCAAAACATTCTGTCTCCTGCCAACACAATATGGCCGCCGATACCCATCTGCACATGCACACTGGTCCATGCATGCGCAGAAATCCAATGATGTCACTGCTGATTCTTGCAGCCTTGAACTGAGAGTGAGAGAATGAGGAGAAGCAATACAGCCTAAGGGTGGAATTCCCTAATCTGGGGCAGAGGTGAGGATGGGTAGTGTTTCCCTCTGCGGAGGCTGGCAGGAAATCTCGCTATGTCCAACCATTAATTATGCACCCAAGGTTTTAGCGCCGTATTCCATGGTGGGCCAGACTTGATTGTGCACGTCCTGCCATCATATATGGGTGCCATATTGAAACGGTGCCCATCCAACCTATCGGATGGGTTGGCTGAAAGAAAGAAGATAGATCTCCCTGAACACTCCGAGGTTGGAATATGGACCTCCAGAAAAAGAAGATGGATCTCCAGGAGAACCCTGAGGATGAAGATGGACCTCTTCAATGACACTGAAGCTGGCTGTTCCATCTGATAGATACTCCCCCTACCCACTGCAGTGGTGTTCTGGGATCCAGCATTCCATGAGTGGGATGCAAATCAGTTCAACGCCAGCTACCAGCAGGTTTCCCGATCCACCACGGTGGGCACCAGCGTGAGATCCATGGGAAATTCACACCAGCATAAATCAGTTTTGAGCCTGCTGCCGAATTCTCCCTCCCCCCTCCTCATCCTACCATTAAACCCGCTGGCGGGGGCATGGGGGCAATCCACCCTAACACTCTCAGAAACCTACAATCCACTTACAATACCAGGATAGTCAGACAGAGTTTAGAAACACTGACCAACATAACTGCAGTAAAATATCCCAAAAGAAATTATTTTACTTTCCTGACTGTAAATCCTTCCCTTCTGACCCCCTGTAAAAGGAGTTTCCAAAACCTATCACTGTCACTCCAAGGTAGAAATTCCTAACATTCTCTCCTCCCCCGGCAGGGACAGCGGTGACTGCCAATGTAGCCTGCTGCACATAGGAGAGAAACATAGCCCAGGAGTAGGCCATTCAGACCGTCGATCATGCTCCGCCATTGAATATGACCATGTCTGATCAGACACTTTGCACCCACTGTCCCATAACTCTTTACATTATTGTTCATCAGAAATCTAGCAGCCTCTAACTTAAACAGACTCAATATAGGAAACTTGCCCCCGATAAAGATGGCGGCCACACATGCGCTCTGCTGCACCTTGCCCCCTATAATTATTTTGGTCACTAACCTGGGTCTACCATCAGTACACAACTGCGCATGCACTGTGTTGACATAACCAACGTAAGACATAAGCTCCTACTTTCAAAAGAGCGCGAGAGGGAGAGCCAGCCGGGACTTTCAAAAGAGCGCGAGAGGGAGAGCCAGCCGGGACTTTCAAAAGAGCACGAGAGGGAGAGCCAGCCGGGACTTTCAAAAGAGCGCGAGAGGTGAGCCAGCCGGGACTTTCAAAAGAGCGCGAGAGGTGAGCCAGCCGGGACTTTAAAAAGGGCGCGAGAGGGAGAGTCAGCCGGGACTTTCAAAAGGGCGCGAGAGGGAGAGCCAGCCGGTCCCGATCCTGTTTTTTAAAAAATATAAGGCGGGAACCGGAAGTACGACCTGCGGACTTCTGGGAAGGTTTTGTTTTCCCCTAGCCAATAAATTCTGGTGGAGAGGAAACCCGAGACACTACCCGTATAGTGTCTCCCACCCGCCCTCCTCCTCTAACCTAATAATAAGACCCATTGGTGTGAGCAGGTAAGTGCTATATTATATTATTATTTTTTATTTATTTTATATTTCTTAACCAGAACTTGGTTGGAACTTAGAGGGATGGCAGGGAAGGCAGTGCAATGTTCCTCCTGCAGGATGTTTGAGGTGAGGGATGCCGTTAGTGTCCCTGCTGATTTTACCTGCAGGAAGTGCAGCCATCTCCAGCTCCTCCAAGACCGAGTTAGGGAACTGGAGCTGGTGTTGGATGAACTTCGGATCATTCGGGAGGCAGAGGGGGTCATAGATAGGAGCTTCAGGGAAGTAGTTACACCAAAGACTGGAGATAGATGGGTAAATGTAAGAGGGACTGGGAAGAAGCAGTCAGTGCAGAGACCCCCTGCGGTCGTTCCCCTGAGTAACAAGTATACCGTTTTGGATACTTGTGGGGGGGGACTTACCAGGGGTAAGCAATGGGGTACGGGCCTCTGTCACGGAGTCTGCCCCTGTTGCTCAGAAGGGAAGGGGGGAGAGGAGCAGAGCATTAGTAATTGGGGACTCAATAGTCAGGGGCACATATAGGAGATTTTGTGGGAGCGAGAGAGACTCACGTTTGGTATGTTGCCTCCCAGGTGCAAGGGTACATGATGTCTCGGATCGTGTTTTCCGGGTACTTAAGGGGGAGGGGGAGCAGCCCCAAGTCGTAGTCCACATTGGCACGAACGACATAGGTAGGAAAGGGGACAAGGATGTCAGGCAGGCCTTTAGGGAGCTAGGGTGGAAGCTCAGAGCGAGAACAAACAGAGTTGTTATCTCTGGGTTGTTGCACGTGCCACGTGATAGTGAGACGAGGAATTGGGAGAGAGAGCAATTAAACACGTGGCTACAGGGATGGTGCAGGCGGGAGGGATTCATATTTCTGGATAACTGGGGCTCTTTCTGGGGAAGGTGGGACCTCTATAGACAGGATGGTCTACATCTGAACCTGAGGGGCACCAATATCCTGGGGGGGGAGATTTTTTAGTGCTCTTTGGGGGGGGGGGGGGTTAAACTAATTCAGCAGGGGCATGGGAACCTGGATTGTAGTTTTGGGGTACAGGAGATTGAGAGTATAGAGGTCAGGAGCACAGATTTGACTTCGCAGGAGGGTGCCAGTGTTCAGGTAGGTGGTTTGAAGTGTGTCTACTTCAATGCCAGGAGTATACGAAATAAGGTAGGGGAACTGGCAGCATGGGTTGGTACCTGGGACTTCGATGTTGTGGCCATTTCAGAAACATGGATAGAGCAGGGACAGGAATGGTTGTTGCAGGTTCCGGGGTTTAGGTGTTTTAGTAAGCTCAGAGAAGGGGGCAAAAGAGGGGGAGGTGTGGCGCTGCTAGTCAAGGACAGTATTACGGTGGCGGAAAGGATGCTAGATGGGGACTCTTCTTCTGAGGTAGTATGGGCTGAGGTTAGAAACAGGAAAGGAGAGGTCACCCTGTTGGGAGTTTTCTATAGGCCACCTAATAGTTCTAGGGATGTAGAGGAAAGGATGGCGAAGATGATTCTGGAAAAGAGCAAAAGTAACAGGGTAGTTGTTATGGAAGACTTTAACTTTCCAAATATTGACTGGAAAAGATATAGTTCGAGTACATTAGATGGGTCGTCTTTGTACAATGTGTGCAGGAGGGTTTCCTGACACAATATGTTGGCAGGCCAACAAGAGGCGAGGCCACATTGGATTTGGTTTTGGGTAATGAACCGGGCCAGGTGTTAGATCTGGAGGTAGGTGAGCACTTTGGAGACAGTGACCACAATTCCGTGACCTTTACGTTAGTGATGGAAAGGGATAAGTGTACCCCGCAGGGCAAGAGTTATAGCTGGGGGAAGGGCAATTATGATGCCATTAGACGTGACTTAGGATGTGTAGGTTGGAGAAGTAGGCTGCAAGGGTTGGGCACACTGGATATGTGGAGCTTGTTCAGGGAACAGCTATTGCGTGTTCTTGATAAGTATGTACCAGTCAGGCAGGGAGGAAGGGGTCGAGCGAGGGAATCGTGGTTTACCAAAGAAGTGGAATCTCTTGTTAAGAGGAAGAAGGAGGCCTATGTGAAGATGAGGCATGAAGTTTCAGTTGGGGTGCTTGATAGTTACTAGGAAGCGAGGAAAGATCTAAAGAGAGAGCTAAGACGAGCAAGGAGGGGACATGAGAAGTCTTTGGCAGGTAGGATCAAGGAAAACCCAAAAGCTTTCTATAGGTATGTCAGGAATAAAAGAATGACTTGGGTAAGAGTAGGGCCAGTCAAGGACAGTGGTGGGAAGTTGTGTGTGGAGGCTGAGGAGATAAGCGAGGTACTAAATGAATACTTTTCGTCAGTATTCACTCATGAAAAAGATAATGTTGTGGAGGAGAATGGAAATGGAATGGAAATCGCTTATTGTCCCGAGTAGGCTTCAATGAAGTTACTGTGAAAAGCCCCTAGTCGCCACATTCCGGCGCCTGTCCGGGGAGGCTGGTACGGGAATGCTGAGACCCAGGCTATTAGAATAGATGGCCTTGAGGTGCGTAGGGAAGAAGTGTTGGCAATTCTGGACAAGGTGAAAATAGATAAGTCCCCGGGGCCTGATGGGATTTATCCTAGGATTCTCTGGGAAGCCAGGGAAGAGATTGCTGAGCCTTTGGCTTTGATTTTTATGTCATCATTGGCTACAGGAATAGTGCCAGAGGACTGGAGGATAGCAAATGTGGTCCTTTTGTTCAAGAAGGGGAGTAGAGATAACCCCGGTAACTATAGGCCGGTGAGCCTCACGTCTGTTATGGGTAAAGTCTTGGAGAGGATTATAAGAGATACGATTTATAATCATCTAGATAGGAATAATATGATTAGGGATAGTCAGCATGGTTTTGTGAACGGTAGGTCATGCCTCACAAACCTTATCGAGTTCTTTGAGAAGGTGACTGAACAGGTAGACGAGGGTAGAGCAGTTAATGTGGTGTATATGGATTTCAGTAAAGCGTTTGATAAGGTTCCCCACGGTCGGCTATTGCAGAAAATACGGAGGCTGGGGATTGAGGGTGATTTAGAGATGTGGATCAGAAATTGGCTAGTTGAAAGAAGACAGAGGGTGGTGGTTGATGGGAAATGTTCAGAATGGAGTTCAGTTACGAGTGGCGTACCACAAGGATCTGTTCTGGGGCCGTTGCTGTTTGTCATTTTTATAAATGACCTAGAGGGCGCAGAAGGTTGGGTGAGTAAATTTGCAGACGACACTAAAGTCGGTGGAGTTGTAGACAGTGTGGAAGGATGCTGCAGGTTACAGAGGGACATAGATAAGCTGCAGAGCTGGGCTGAGAGGTGGAAAATGGAGTTTAATGTGGAGAAGTGTGAGGTGATTCACTTTGGAAAGAATAACAGGAATGCGGAATATTTGGCTAATGGTAAAATTCTTGGTAGTGTGGATGAGCAGAGGGATCTCGGTGTCCATGTACATAGATCCCTGAAAGTTGCCACCCAGGTTGATAGGATTGTGAAGAAGGCCTATGGTGTGTGGCCTTTATTGGTAGAGCGATTGAGTTCCGGAGCCATGAGGTCATGTTGCAGCTGTACAAAGCTCTGGTACGGCCGAATTTGGAGTATTGCGTACAGTTCTAGTCGCCTCATTTTAGGAAGGACGTGGAAGCTTTGGAACGGGTGCAGAGGAGATTTACCAGGATGTTGCCTGGTATGGAGGGAAAATCTTATGAGGAAAGGCTGATGGACTTGAGGTTGTTTTCGTTAGAGAGAAGTAGGTTAAGAGGTGACTTAATAGAGGCATACAAAATGATCAGAGGGTTAGATAGGGTGGATAGTGAGAGCCTTCTCCCGCGGATGGAGGTGGCTAGCATGAGGGGACATAGCCTTAAATTGAGGGGTAATAGATATAGGACAGAGGTCAGAGGCAGGTTTTTTACGCAAAGAGTGGTGAGGCCGTGGAATGCCCTACCTGCAACAGTAGTGAACTCGCCAACATTGAGGGCATTTAAAAGTTTATTGGATAGGCATATGGATGATAATGGCATAGTGTAGGTTAGATGGCCTTTAGTTTTTGACTTCCCATGTCGGTGCAACATCGTGGGCCGAAGGGCCTGTACTGTACTATCGTTCTATGTTCTATCTACAGTCAACCTGATCCAGGCAATGTCCTTTCGGCCCTTTCCTCCATACTGATGAATAAACATGAGCACAGTGCCTTGAGATGGGAAATAGAGAAAAATAATGTCATATCTTTCAAATCAGCTCTGATTGCTCTTGAATTGAGATTGCTACAGATGGCGAATGATATCAGCAGCATGTTACAGGCATTGTGGGGGTATCACGTTGTGGCTGGAAAAGAGATATTACTGTATCACTTAATTGTGCATGATTTGGTTCAATGAAAAATTGTGTTCTTTTGCATGAATGAGTGTCTTAACTTCAAGTGCCTGTAATACATACAAATATTTAGGATGTGACCACTTTTTAAACCATAGACCGCAAGTTGGTGGCTTGTAGGTTTAACTTCCTTTCTCCTCCTGGAATAAATCTCAGATCACAGGTCCCAACATGACTTATTGCCAGTAAATATGTTTTGTGCTTTGGGGTCACCAGGTGTGACCGGGTTGGGACTGGAATGGCTCTGCTGAGCGTCCCATTGGGGAAACTGCCTCTGTAAATAATATGTTTGTCTGTTGTATAAGACATCCACCTGGCACGTTCCCAGAAAAGCAGCAAAAATAGATTGTCAAATAGACAGCAGAGCAGTCACAAAGTGGTGAATAAATCTGTGATATACACCATTTGATTTGTTTCCAATTAAAATAAGACATTCTGCAACACAGCTGTTTTAGAACGTGAGATTTGTTGCTGTCTTTTGATATATTGTAATTTCAGGTTAGTTCATGCAGGTACATAGATAAGCCTCAGCTCCAAGTCGAATTGTCTTCATGTCATTTTCTTCCACTTCCTGTTTTAGTGATTGTTGTGTTCACTGATATATTGCTGCAGCTCTGTTTTAGACTTTGAACGACCTGTGCAACATTTTCATTCTCTACAATTATTATATTTGGTGTGTTTTGAAACCTGCTACAATAAGGATAGGACCACATAATGATTAAGAGTAGCATGTTGGGAAGGAAAGTGATATCGAGACACGGAGATGCTCACAATGAAGAGACACTTAAATGTACAAGTTGCCAAGACACTGAGAGATGTGGACAGGTGTTAGGATCCCAGACCAGATCCCTAAAGCGTGGACGAGATCCCCAGGTTTCATTGTGATCTGGTTACGGATCAGTAACCTTTAAGGCTAAAGTGGATGAAATTTAAAATCCCAGTTATCCACCTAAGAGAATAAAGCCACAAGATTCCATGGCTATAAGCAAACAGAAAAAAAAGTTATTGTCCACGAGTTAGCAAAGCAAACCGTCTGCACTATTTACCTTGCACGCTAACACCCAGTATTAATATGAGGTAAACATGAATTAATGCACCAGTTGTAGCTGGACACACCACAGACTGCACATTAAATGGCAAACACAAACAAAAACAGGTCCCTCCAGTTTCCCAAACTCACCAGATACCAATCATCACTTTGAGTTTCATAAATTCCTTCCAGTTTTGTCTTCCTCATGAGGAATGGTAACTCATCTCCTTCAAAGAGCTGGACCCCAGCTGACAGCAGCTCTACTCTACCCGAGTTCCATGGGTACAATATTTACTTAAAAGGCAATTAAGTGTTCCTGATTTTTCTCAAATCTCCTCCCAAGTCCAGGCTTCTTGGTCATCTTTTCCGGATGAACTGACCTCTGACTGTGATTGAACCCTCCACCGTGTTGGACAGGCTACAATCTAACATCCAAACACAGGCAAGGTCTCAGTTTCTCAGCAATGCTGCTGCCAACAATGGCTGCTGGGCATTCCTGAGGCACAGCTCTTGGCTGCACCAAGCAAATCCTGCTCATGGGTCTTCCTAGGTCCCAAACGTTTAGTAGCTTGAGCTGCCATTGACTCCCGAGGTTTCTCTGCACCCCTGTCCCCTCAGCAGCATGGCACGGCAGCACTTCAGCTGCATGGGGACGGCCCTCCACTCCATCTGCACCCCATGGGCTGCTCTTTGCTCAGCACAGGGTTCGGCCCCTGCTCCACTCCAGGGTCTAATGCATCCAACCGGATAGATTCTGTACCTCCAGTCAACTAGAGACCATTCCCACAACGGGTGCTAACTTACAAAAACATACGGGCTAAACATTTACTTTAGTTGATTCCCTCATAGTGCAGAGACACCCACAGATGCTGAGAGATATACACAGTGTGAATATACAGAAAGGCTGAGAGATATACTTTGCAGAGATACTTCGAGATATACTCTGCGGAGATACTGAGAGATATATACACAGCGCAGAGATACTGAGAGATATACACAGCGCAGATACTGAGATAGACGCAGTGCAGAGATACTGAGAGATATACTCTGCGGAGATACTGAGATATATACACACCAGAGAGATACTGAGAGATATATACACAGCGCAGAGATTCTGAGAGATATACTCTGAGGAGATACTGAGAGATATACTCTGCGGAGATACTGAGAGATATACTCTGCGGAGATACTGAGAGATATACTCTGCGGAGATTCTGAGAGATATACTCTGCGGAGATACTGAGAGATATACACAGCGCAGATACTGAGAGATATACTCTGCGGAGATACTGAGATATATACACACCAGAGAGATACTGAGAGATATATACACAGCGCAGAGATTCTGAGAGATATACTCTGAGGAGATACTGAGAGATATACTCTGCGGAGATACTGAGAGATATACTCTGCGGAGATACTGAGAGATATACTCTGCGGAGATACTGAGAGATATACTCTGCGGAGATTCTGAGAGATATACTCTGCGGAGATACTGAGAGATATACACAGCGCAGATACTGAGAGATATATACACAGCGCAGAGATACTGAGAGATATACACACAGCGCAGAGATACTGAGAGATATACACAGCGCAGATACTGAGAGATATACTCTGCGGAGATACTGAGAGATATACTCTGCGGAGATACTGAGAGATATACTCTGCGGAGATACTGAGAGATATACTCTGCGGAGATACTGAGAGATATACTCTGCGCAGATACTGAGAGATATATACACAGCGCAGAGATACTGAGAGATATACACACAGCGCAGAGATACTGAGAGATATACACAGCGCAGATACTGAGATAGACGCAGTGCAGAGATACTGAGAGATATACTCTGCGGAGATACTGAGAGATATATACACAGCGCAGAGATACTGAGAGATATACACAGCGCAGATACTGAGATAGACGCAGTGCAGAGATACTGAGAGATATACTCTGCGGAGATACTGAGATATATACACACCAGAGAGATACTGAGAGATATATACACAGTGCAGAGATACTGAGAGCGATATACTCTGCGGAGATACTGAGAGATATACTCTGCGGAGATACTGAGAGATATACAAACCAGAGAGATACTGAGAGATATATACACAGCGCAGAGATACTGAGAGATATACTCTGCGGAGATACTGAGAGATATACTATCTGGGGCAGCAGGGTAGCATGGTGGTTAGCATAAATGCTTCACAGCTCCAGGGTCCCAGGTTCGATTCCCGGCTGGGTCACTGTCTGTGTGGAGTCTGCACGTCCTCCCCCTGTGTGCGTGGGTTTCCTCCGGGTGCTCCGGTTTCCTCCCACAGTCCAAAGATGTGCGGGTTAGGTGGATTGGCCATGCTAAATTGCCCGTAGTGTCCTAATAAAACTAAGGTTAAGGGGGGGGGGGGGGGTTGTTGGGTTACGGGTATAGGGTGGATACGTGGGTTGAGTAGGATGATCATGGCTCGGCACAGCATTGAGGGCCGAAGGGCCTGTTCTGTTCTATGTTCTACTCTGCGGAGATACTGAGAGATATACAATCCAGAGAGATACTGAGAGATATATACATAGTGCAGAGATACTGAGAGATATACTCTGCGGAGATACTGAGAGATATACTCTGCGGAGATACTGAGAGATATACTCTGCGCAGATACTGAGAGATATACGCTGCGGAGATACTGAGAGATATATACACAGTGCAGAGATACTGAGAGATATACAAACCAGAGAGATACTGAGAGTTATATACACAGCACAGAGATACTGAGAGATATACTCTGCAGAGATACTGAGAGATATACTCTGTGCAGATACTGAGAGATATATACACAGTGCAGAGATACTGAGAGATATACAAACCAGAGAGATACTGAGAGTTATATACACAGCACAGAGATACTGAGAGATATACTCTGCGGAGATACTGAGAGATATACGCTGCGGAGATACTGAGAGATATATACACAGCGCAGAGATACTGAGAGATATACACAGCGCAGATACTGAGAGATATACGCTGCGGAGATACTGAGAGATATATACACAGTGCAGAGATACTGAGAGATATACATAGTGGAGAAATACTGAGATAGACGCAGTGCAGAGATACTGAGAGATATACTCTGCGGTGATACTGAGATATATACATACCAGAGAGATACTGAGAGATATATACATAGTGGAGAGATACTGAGAGATATACTCTGCGGAGATACTGAGATATATACACACCAGAGAGATACTGAGAGATATACATAGTGGAGAGATACTGAAATAGACACAGTGCAGAGATACTGATATACTCTGCGGAGATACTGAGATATATACACATCAGAGAGATACTGAGAGATCTATACACAATGCAGAGATACTGAGAGCGATATACTCTGCGGAGATATTGAGAGATATGTGCAGTGCAGCGATACTGAGAGACATATCCACCACAGAGATACAGAGAGACATACATAATGGAGAGATACTGAGAGAGATACAGAATGCAGAGATACTGAGAGATATGCATAGTGGAGAGATACTGAGAGATATACATAGTGGAGAGATACTGAGAGATATTCATTATGCAAAGATACTGTGAGACATACCCACCACAGAGATACTGAGAGATATACATAGTGGAGAGATACTGAGAGATATACATAATGCAGAGATACTGAGAGATATACATAATGCAGAGATACTGAGAGATATACATAGTGGAGAGATACTGAGAGATATACATAATGCAGAAATACTGAGAGATATACATAGTGCAGAGATACTGAGAGATATACATAATGCAGAGATACTGAGAGATATACACACCACAGAGATACTGAGAGATATACACACCACAGAGATACTGAGAGATATACATAATGCAGAAATACTGAGAGATATACATAATGCAGAGATACTGAGAGATATACATAATGCAGAGATACTGAGAGATATACATAGTGGAGAGATATTGAGAGATATACATAGTGGAGAGATACAGAGATATACATAATGCAGAGATACTGAGAGATATACACACCACAGAGATACTGAGAGACATACATGGTGGAGGGACACTGAGCGATATACATAGTGGAGAGATACTGAGAGATATACATAATGCAGAGATACTGAGAGACATGTACACCACAGATATACTGAGAGACATACGCACCACAGAGATATACATGGTTGAGAGATACTGAGAGATATACATAGTAGAGAGATACTGAGAGATATACATAGTGGAGAGATACTGAGAGATATACATAATGCAGATACTGAGAAATATACATAATGCAGAGATACTGAGAGATATACACACCACAGATACTGAGAGACATACATGGTGGAGGGACACTGAGAGATATACTGAGAGATATTCATAATGCAGAGATACTGAGAGACATGTACACCACAGAGATACTGAGAGATATATACACCACAGAGATATACATGGAGAGATACTGAGAGATATACATAGTGGAGAGATACTGAGAGATATACATAATGCAGAGATACTGAGAGACATGTTCACCATAGAGAAACTGAGAGACATACACACCACAGAGATACTGAAAGATATACACAGCGCAGTGATGCTGAGAGACATACACACCACAGAGATAGTGAGAGAGATACACACTGCAGAGATACTGAAAGGTATACACAGCGCAGTGATGCTGAGAGACATATACACCACATAGATACTGAGAGAGATACATAGCAGAGAGATACTGAGAGATATACATAATGCAGAGATACTGAGAGATATACATAGTGCAAAGATACTGAGAGATATACATAATGCAGAGATATATACATCGTGAAAAGATACTGAGAGATATACATAGTGCAGAGATACTGAGAGATAAACATAATGCAGAGATACTGAGAGACATACATAGTGTAGAGATACTGAGAGACATACACAGCCCTGAGAGATATACACAATGCAGAGATACTAGGAGATATATGTAGCGCAAAGATACTGAGAGACATACGCACCACAGATACTGAGATATACACTGTTCAGAGATACTGAGAGTTACACACAGCACAGAGATACTGAGCATAATATATTCAGTACAGAGATACTGAGAGATGTATGCACTGCAGCGACACAGTGAGATACAGAGACTTAGAGGTGTATGCAGACAGGGACACTTAGAAGTGTACGCATTGCAGTGACATTGAGAGGTGTACACAGTGCAGTGACACTGAGAGCTGTACACAGTGCAGTGACAGTGAGAGATGTACGCAGTGCAGTGACACTGAGAGGTGTACGCAGTGCAGTGACACTGAGAGGTGTACGCAGTGCAGTGACATTGAGAGGTGTACGCAGTGCAGTGACACTTAGAAGTGTACGCATTGCAGTGACACTGAGAGGTGTACGCAGTGCAGTGACACTGATAGGTGTACACAGTGCAGTGACAGTGAGAGATGTACGCAGTGCAGTGACACTGACAGGTGTACGCAGTGCAGTGACACTGAGAGGTGTACGCAGTGCAGTGACATTGAGAGGTGTACGCAGTGCAGTGACACTGAGAGTGTACGTACTGCAGTGACACAGAGGTGTACGCAGTGCAGTGACACTGAGAGGTGTACGCAGTGCAGTGACACTGAGAGGTGTACGCAGTGCAGTGACACTGAGAGTGTACGTACTGCAGTGACACAGAGGTGTATGCATGCAGTGACACTGAGAGGTGTACGCAGTGCAGTGACACTGACAGGTGTACGCAGTGCAGTGACACTGAGAGGTGTACGCAGAGCAGTGATACCGAGAGTGTACGTACTGCAGTGACACTGAGAGGTGTACGCAGTGCAGTGACACTGAGAGGTGTACGCAGAGCAGTGACACTGAGAGATGTACGCAGAGCAGTGACAGTGAGAGGTGTACGCAGTGCAGTGACACTGAGAGGTGTACGCAGAGCAGTGACACAGAGGTGTACGCAGAGCAGTGACACTGAGAGGTGTACGCAGAGCAGTGACACTGAGAGGTGTACGCAGAGCAGTGACACTGAGAGGTGTACGCATTGCAGTGACACTGAGAGGTGTACGCAGAGCAGTGACACCGCGAGTGTACGTACTGCAGTGACACAGAGAGGTGTACGCAGTGCAGTGACACTGAGAGGTGTACGTACTGCAGTGACACTGAGAGGTGTACGCAGAGCAGTGACACTGAGAGGTGTACGCAGTGCAGTGACACTGAGAGGTGTACGCAGTGAGTGACACTGAGAGGTGTACGCAGTGCAGTGACACTGAGAGGTGTACGCAGAGCAGTGACACTGTGAGGTGTACGCAGAGCAGTGACACCGAGAGGTGTACGCAGAGCAGTGACACCGAGAGGTGTACGCAGAGCAGTGACACTGAGAGGTGTACGCAGAGCAGAGACACCGAGAGGTGTACGCAGTGCAGTGACACTGAGAGGTGTACGCAGTGAGTGACACTGAGAGGTGTACGCAGTGCAGTGACACTGAGAGGTGTACGCAGAGCAGTGACACTGTGAGGTGTACGCAGAGCAGTGACACCGAGAGGTGTACGCAGAGCAGTGACACCGAGAGGTGTACGCAGAGCAGTGACACTGAGAGGTGTACGCAGAGCAGTGACACTGAGAGATGTACGCAGAGCAGTGACATTGAGAGGTGTACGCAGTGCAGTGACACTGAGAGGTGTACGCAGTGCAGTGACACTGAGAGGTGTACGCAGGGCAGTGACACTGAGAGGTGTACGCAGTGCAGTGACACTGAGAGTGTACGTACTGCAGTGACACAGAGGTGTATGCAGTGCAGTGAAACTGAGAGGTGTACGCAGTGCAGTGACACTGAGAGGTGTACGCAGTGCAGTGACACTGACAGGTGTACGCAGTGCAGTGACACTGACAGGTGTACGCAGTGCAGTGACACTAAGAGGTGTACGCAGTGCAGTGGCACTTAGAAGTGTACGCATTGCAGTGACACTGAGAGGTTTACGCAGAGCAGTGACACCGCGAGTGTACGTACTGCAGTGACACAGAGAGGTGTACGCAGAGCAGTGACACTGAGAGATGTACGCAGAGCAGTGACACTGAGAGGTGTACGCAGAGCAGTGACACTGAGAGGTGTACGCAGTGCAGTGACACTGAGAGGTGTACGTACTGCAGTGACACTGAGAGGTGTACGCAGAGCAGTGACACTGAGAGGTGTACGCAGTGCAGTGACACTGAGAGGTGTACGCAGTGAGTGACACTGAGACGTGTACGCAGTGCAGTGACACTGAGAGGTGTACGCAGTGAGTGACACTGAGAGGTGTACGCAGTGCAGTGACACTGAGAGGTGTACGCAGAGCAGTGACACCGAGAGGTGTACGCAGAGCAGTGACACTGTGAGGTGTACGCAGAGCAGTGACACCGAGAGGTGTACGCAGAGCAGTGACACTGAGAGGTGTACGCAGAGCAGTGACACTGTGAGGTGTACGCAGAGCAGTGACACCGAGAGGTGTACGCAGTGCAGTGACACTGTGAGGTGTACGCAGAGCAGTGACATTGAGAGGTGTACGCAGAGCAGTGACACTGAGAGGTGTACGCAGAGCAGTGACACTGAGAGGTGTACGCAGAGCAGTGACACTGAGAGGTGTACGCAGAGCAGTGACACTGAGAGGTGTATGCAGTGCAGTGACACTGAGAGGTGTACGCAGTGCAGTGACACTGATGTGTACGCAGAGCAGTGACACTGAGAGGTGTACGCAGTGCAGTGACACTGATGTGTACGCAGAGCAGTGACACTGAGAGGTATACGCAGTGCAGTGACACTGAGAGGTGTATGCAGTGCAGTGACACTGAGAGGTGTACGCAGTGCAGTGACACTGATGTGTACGCAGAGCAGTGACACTGAGAGGTATACGCAGTGCAGTGACACTGAGAGGTGTACGTACTGCAGTGACACTGAGAGGTGTACGCAGTGCAGTGACACTGAGAGGTGTACGCAGAGCAGTGACACTGATGTGTACGCAGAGCAGTGACACAGAGGTGTACGCAGAGCAGTGACACTGAGAGGTGTACGCAGAGCAGTGACACTGATGTGTACGCAGAGCAGTGACACAGAGGCGTACGCAGAGCAGTGACACTGAGCGGTATACGCAGAGCAGTGACACTGAGAGGTGTACGCAGTGCAGTGACACTGAGAGGTGTACGCAGTGCAGTGACACTGAGAGGTGTACGCAGAGCAGTGACACTGAGAAGTGTACGCAGAGCAGTGACATTGAGAGGTGTACGCAGAGCAGTGACACTGATGTGTACGCAGAGCAGTGACACAGAGGTGTACGCAGAGCAGTGACACTGAGAGGTGTACGCAGAGCAGTGACACTGATGTGTACGCAGAGCAGTGACACAGAGGCGTACGCAGAGCAGTGACACTGAGCGGTATACGCAGAGCAGTGACACTGAGAGGTGTACGCAGTGCAGTGACACTGAGAGGTGTACGCAGTGCAGTGACACTGAGAGGTGTACGCAGAGCAGTGACACTGAGAAGTGTACACAGAGTGTCACTGAGAGGTTTAAGCAGTTCAGTGATGCAGGGAAATGCCCACTATGCAGAGACACTGAGAGATATACACAGTTCAGCATGCAGTGAATTACCTCCTATGAATCCAGGATAAGTATGACCAATACAAAGAATGGTGTTTTCCCTACCCATGGTTCTTTTGGAGATGCCATGAGTGTCTAAGTGATTGGAATGAGGTCTAGGCCCCAATTTGAGACCAACCTCTGGCTTCCTAGCTGCCAATTCTGAGTCTGGAAGTGGTCCCAGGTGAATATCTAACCTCAAATGAGAGGAGGATCAGACTTAGCAGCGTTGGGTCCCTTTTCAGTAAGGTTGTCGCTCATTCCGGTTTAAACTCAGGTGTGGAGAATGAGTGTTGATGTGCTGGAAAGCTGCAGACACTTGTTGAACTGCAGTCCAGTAAAGTTAGGAGAGGGACAGGTAAATAGCAATGACCACCTCTGTCAAAAAAATGTTTGCTAACCATTCTGCAGCTACCTTGTTATTGTCCTCAAACTGTTTGTTTGACCCCAGAAATAAGAATTTGATTGATATTTCGATTGCTAGCGTGCCTGGTAAATGTGAGTAATGAGACATGGGGTTGTACCTGGGTTTATAAAACAGTAATTAAATGAAGCACTTCATCACCTCGAAGACAAGACCACCACAGTCCTGTAGATCACACACGTTGTAAATCACACACGTTTGCGAAAGGGCAACAACACTGAAACCAAATGTTTTATTATTTCCAGACACTCGTCATGTTTGCGCTTATTTAGGGCAGCACGGTGGCACAGTGGTTAGCATTGATGCCTACGGCGCTGAGGACCCGGGTTCGAATCCCGGCCCTGGGTCACTGTCCGTGTGGAGTTTGCACATTCTCCCCGTGTCTGCGTGGGTTTTGCCCCCACAACCCAAAGATGTGCAGGTTTGGTGAATTGGCCACGCGAAATTGCCCCTTAATTGGAAAAAATAATTGGGTACACTAAATTTTTTTTTTTAAATGTTTGCGGTTATTTTGAACGGACAATAGCAGCCGATCTTCTTGTTGTCAGGGGAGATTCTCCGGCTGCAACATATGATACACAATGCCTGTGACAAGCTCCTACTCTGCCCTAATCTTGACGAGTCAACTTTTCTTTTTGACTAGCCCATTGCAACTTTTGGGGACAGCTGCTTAAAGAAACACAAGAAAGAGGGTGACTTAGCAAAATCTGAACTAGAAAAGTAGGAATGTAAGATTGAAGACGAAGCAAATCTTTGATGCCCATGTCATTCCATACACTTTAGAATGATTACTGCATACTGATACCTTAGGAGCATTCAATTAGTGACCTGCAACAATTGACATGATAGAAAAAGCTGCTGTAATAGTGTGCAATTAGGGTCAGCATCTTAATCTCTTCACTACAACCTCTTCCATATAAACTTTAAAAATATTAAGCTTTGATAGGTGTCACTCCTCCTCTCATTGGCTGCCTATAGTTACTCTTCTATTATTCATTTGTTTCTCGATGAAATACTTAAAGCTTTCCTGTATTTTTCAGCATGCTTGTAACCCTTGGTCAGAAAACACCAATGCCTCGTGGTCCAGTACAACTCAATGGGTAAAATGAGCTTCTTTGAGAAACATTCTATGGCTGAGAGAATAGATAGGAATCTCGCTGCTTGTGGCTCGGATTCACGAGTCTGTGTTCCCTCACAAATACCGAACACACAGGTAGCTCAGCTCAGCCTGTGCTGGTGTATGTTACAGCTGGTGCCCCTGCTGGCCCAGTGAAGAAGTAACCCTGGCTCTCAATATTGAGCAAATGCAAATTGGGAGCCTTCTAAACGGCAAGCATGGAGCGGCAGAGTAAAAGCCTGAATTTTCATCAATAGCTTCCCGATCGCAAGATTTGACAAAATAGAAAACAAATGTATTTAAAATGTGGATATTTCAACCCACGGTTTAACTTTTGAAGTACAAATTGGGCAACAATAATTAGGCAGTTCTAATGTTTGCACTTCGCAGTCGTGGCAAAAAAAGAGGTTCATGTTGTCCTGGACAAATATTACAGGTGTCGGTAGTCCCTCCCATCCGTGCATTCGGAAAAGGAATGGAAATAAATCCTCTCATGTCAGATCAGCCCGATTCACTTTGCAATGTGTGCCTGTGTGGGTATCATGACTACTGTGTACTCGAGGGACACAAGTCTTTAGGGAAGTAATGGGAATCCACGCTGCTTTCTGGTGCAAGTGACAAAACAACTTTCGAGTGCATCCATTTTACAGCTGCAATAATGTGAGACAGTGCTTCTTCAGAACAGGACGCAGTTTCCAACTCTGAGCATTTAAAAACATTAAAATCTAGGTCTCCCCCTCTTGGGTCCACGTTTAAAAAAGTGGTTGTAGAATTTGTCGTACAGTCCATAGACATCAGTCAAGTAAGGATTTAGAAATCCATCTCACTGACTGAGCAGAATCGCCATGCAACAAGGAAACTGGCATTTTAACAGTCACATGATGAGGCTCTTGCTGTCTACAATCTCCATTTCTTTTTAAAGGAAGCCCTGGGTTTTCTGCACCAGGCTCATGACTGTCAATCTAATGTTGTAAAATCTTCTTTTAAATTATCCAACACATGCAGTAAGCAGCTAACCAATTGCAAATAATTTAGACCTGCGCACATGTAACCTATTGTTGAAAAAATACAGTTGTGCATTCCTACTTGAAACCCTAAGTGATACAAGATGTCACAACCTTTGTTTACAATGAACAGCACAGATAAAAAAAACATCACTATTGGAGGAGTCTGTTGACGATTTTGACTCCTTAACTTACAAGCCATTGATTGCTTTGACTGCAATATAACTGACATTTTGCCTGACATTGCTTTGGACAAAGTAATGATTCCCCCCCTCTCAAAAATGCACAGTCCCCACAGGCTTAACATGCCTGCATATCTTAAACAGAGAAGCTACTTTTGCGGTGAGGGAGAAACCAGTAGAACAGGATGAAGGGGTGGGATTTGTTTTTTACAAGATTTATTTTCCCACTTTGAACATCAGGAATATAATTGTAACCTGGTTTTAAAAAAAACGTATTGTGCGCGCATAAACAATAAATATTCCTGTTCGACTGTGCCTGTTGTAATTAGGTTCGTAGAGGTGCGAATTGTTTCCTGAGGAACCACCCCCATGATTGTCATTTCATGAAAGCTGCTGACCCATGCATTGGGTGAGACCATATGCAAATGGACTTTATCCTCTTAATTTTCTTTTCCTCTTCCTCTATTTCCTGCCATCAAATTGGCATAAAAGAGCATTCGACAGCGCCACGACCAGTCTGACAGGTGTACTATCGGACTGTGGCAGAACGGCCTATTCAATGTCAGGGAAAGAAGCAATAATTAGAGCAAAGAACAGAATGAACGTCAAACGAATTACCAGGCAGCGTCTCATATTTGTCAGGAAGGATTGCATACATAAGAATTAAGTGACAGTACATGCTGGGGTAATGAAAGAAAAATGAAAGATTTGCCCATACACAGGGCGCAGGATACATGCATGTATGTCTAGCTCGAAGCAAGGGCGAGTAACCGCGACAAATTATGCTGCTGGAGTTTTGAGAACCGTTATTTTGCAGATAGCTGGAGCCTGTAATTTGTTCAATGATCGATTTGCCATAGCACTTCGACGCTGTGCCTTTTGAAAAATCTCCCTTCTCTCCATTAAGGGTGACCTGCATTGTTCACTTCACATGTGGAAACGCAGAGTTTGAAATTTCAGATTTGGCTGCAAGTATCAAGTGAGTCCCTGGTCAAAATATGTAAACGTGTTTTTGCTTCAGCTGATTCTGACAGCAACCAACTAAACTACGTTCAAACGCTGGAAGCTCTAAAACTTCAGATCAACACCAGCACTTTTAAACATATATATGGAATGATGGCATTAACACCAACTTTGGATTGCCATGTAGTTTGATGATTAAAAATATATATATTCTCTACGTGAATTGAGATCTTACTCCCCCTGTTTCAAACAGCACAGGTTACGACTATGTTACCACTATCAAGCTCCCCACTGCAACTCCCTCTACCCCCCCCTCCAAACACGCACACACACCGTCTATTCTATTTTCCCTGTAAATTGATGGGAAGCCAGAAGAAAGAACACAGATCAATGTGATTCAGGACCTTGAGATTGTAACCAAAAATGTACAAACTCTCTAAATGTAATTATCTTTCAAAAACAATATTCAAGTTAGAACATGGTTTGATATTTTACCTTCAAAATGAACCATTTCGACCTCTGAGCTCGTTTTAGAAAACATTGGATCCGATAGTTTGTAGATTTGAATGCATTGTTTTCCAAGGGACGTTAGCTTCTAAATTAGTTTCTGTTAGTGATGCTTTGTTTCATTCATGTGGGTTACACTGTGCAGGAAACTGTATTCACACAAATTAGCCACAATATTAGGATTAACATGTGAATCAATCTTATCAAGCTGCATTTAAAGGTAAAATTATTCTGAAGCCTGATAAACATGCTGGAATAAAATTAATAGGGGTGTTTGAAGGTTGGGGTATGGATGGGATTGGGTGCAGATGGGGACTTAGATTCCCCCCTAAAATATTGAAGGGGAACGAGCTCCAACCTGCTGACTTGCAGCTTAAATTCCGTCAGGACAAAGAGCCCCCAGGAGGCAGGAATGTATTTTAAATATGTTTACTGAGACCAGAAACTCCAGATTGAACTGTGGCCATCTGCATGTCTGGGGCCTTGGGAAACCTGGCAGCTACAGCAAGGCAGGGACAGCCTCACAGATTGGGGGATACAAAATACGGAGGTGCTTCATCCTAATCGATCACAATCCAACCCACCTGACAAACCTCTCCCACCCATGAGAGGAACGACCCACCCACTCTGCAATTGGATTCCTTCCCAATTGGATCCCCATGTCTAGAATAAGTGCAAGACCTCCCCTGGGGTTAAGATTTCAAACGCGCCCCCTACTCTCCTTCTCTCCCCACCCCCATGGAGAGGGGGGTGGTGTGCACCAGTGATAAAACCCCCACAATCCTTAGAGTCAGAGATTGAGGGCTGGATTTTCTGCACCCTGACGCCAAAACCTTGTTCAGCGACGAAGCAGGGAATCCGTTTTCCCGCACGTAAACGCGATTACCCGCACCCCAAAAGCGGCATACTCGGGGAGTACACCGCACCGAGTATCCACCACCTCAGGTCATTGTCTGAGGCCCGCCCCAATATACTCCATACTGACCGACCAAATTCCCGACGGCGTGATTCTCACCTGGTCCTGCCATTTGGGAACCTCGCGTGGCGGCTGCAGACTCAGTCCGCGGCTGCCACAATTGGGGGAGGACCGATCTGAGGGCAGTGGGGACTTCATTCGGGACTGGGGGCTATGTGTGCGGGCGGTCTGGGTCGGGCGAGCGGCCGATGTGGGGCACTATTTCTGCAGTGCAGGTCCGTGGGCTGAGTCTGCCATGGAGCACGCCGTGGCCGCGGTAGGCTGCCGCCCTGCGCATGCGCGGCCTCTGACTTGGACGTGCGGGGGGCCGTATCGGCAGCTGGAGCTGTGAGCTGCATGACAGCTGCCTGCTCGCCCCCTGTAAGGCTGTGAATCTGTGGCCTTTTGACTCCAGTTTTCCTGGCGTAAAAGATCACAGTTTTCACGATGCCAAGGGGACATAGTCCCAAAAACGGAAAATCCAGCCCTGAATCTCTCAGATCACCCTCCCACCCCCAAGGGTTTTGAGTTCAGGCCCACTCAGATCTACAGAATCTCCTCTAGCATTCTTTACCTGTTTGGACACAGAGGCACATAACCTAAACCCTCCACATACACACACACACACCCCCATCCCCCTCTCACCCACGCCTACCATAGATTTCTGACTGGACCACAAAAGGCAGGCAAATAGCCAATAGACTGGTGCCAACAATGTTCAGATTGCCCATCTATCGTTCTCAGCTCACACAGGGGTAGGAAAGTCACCATGCACGCTCGCCTTTCTCTATCCTATATCTGGATTTCATACACCAGGACCTGATACTAGGTATATATGGTAGGATTTGGGCAGCAAGGTGGCATTGTGGATAGCACAATTGCTTCACAGCTCCAGGGTCCCAGGTTCGATTCCGGCTTGGGTCACTGTCTGTGCGGAGTCTGCACATCCTCCCCGTGTGTGCGTGGGTTTCCTCCGGGTGCTCCGGTTTCCTCCCACTGTCCAAAGATGTGCAGGTTAGGTGGATTGGCCATGATAAATTGCCCTGAGTGTCCAAAATTGCCCTTCGTGTTGGGTGGGGTTACTGGGTTGTGGGGATAGGGTGGAGGTGTTGACCTAGGGTAGGGTGCTCTTTCCAGGAGCCGGTGCAGACTTGATGGGCCGAATGGCCTCCTTCTGCACTGTAAATTCTATGATTTATGCTTCCCTGTTTCACATACACTAAAGAGGAGAAATTTTCACAAATCCACGTCATTGTCATTGTTCTCCACACAGCTTCTTCAGGTATGTGAGAGTGGTGTCACCCACTTAAACTTGTGGACATGCACAGGAATTTCAATGAATATTCTTAAGGATAACTTATATTTGGCAAAATCATCTTTGAAATCATAAACATGCATAAATGCCTCTGGATGGCCCAGTAAATAATCATGACGTTGAAAGTTTTCAGTCTAATTAACTTAACCTTCGACAAGCGTTTTAACTCTGATATTTATGGGCCAACATTTTTTTAAAAGATATAAAAAAATGACCTGTGGAAATAAGTTGGGATGATTTTAATAAGGAAGGAAGCCCAATGGCATAGGAAACCCCCTTATAAATTGATGGTTCTGGATATAACTCCAACTCCAAACAAAGTCAGGAAAGCTGTCAAACCGACAGTTGTCTGCTAATCACTTCTGACGATATCTCCAGCTAAGGAAAAGCTGAAGGGAATTCCTTTCATTGCTCTGCGCCTGTGGGTTGTGCTGAATTTTGACAGTCAAATTCAGACAGTAACAGAGGCATCGGCGCTTAGGCCCCCTGCTCCCCTTCATAACTTGAAGTTCACCAGTCGGAGAAATGTGCTCTTACAACCACACAAAAACTAGCAAGGTTGGTTAAAAAAAAAAAATTCATGACTGTGATGGTTCTACCATGTGTTTTACTTGAGATGCTGTGGGTTGTTTTTACTTGTGACCCAGGTTTCTCCGTCACTTCAGCACTTTGTTTCTTGATACTTTTGTGGGTTTTTTTATTTTGGAACCAAGACAATTCTGGAGAATTGAAAATTTGGTGCTCAGCTCAGCTCAACACGACGTGGCTGCAATTGTCCCGGCAAAATTCGAACAACGCTTCCTGACATTGTCCAATCAAGAAGTGAAAATGGAGCATTAATTTCACGCACCCCTAACAAAATAAATTAGGAAAAAAATAATGAAACTAAAGAACTCTTTAGAGGAAAAGCGGAGTGATAAACATTAAAGGAATGAATGGCAATTCATACTTATGACATTGGATAGGTAGTTTAAACAATTTGAGCACCTATGGAGGAAAGAGTTGCAGGAATAAATTAGTGTCCTTTGCATAACCTTCCTATGCTCAAATTCAACAACATAGAACACCTAGAATATTCTTAACATATCATTTTACTGAGCTGCACTACATTTTATCATGTGAGCAGCAGGTTTGATCATCCAGGGGAACTTCCGCTGTTTATTTTTATTTTAGTGATAGTACCTCCACTCCTTATATATTTGAACTAAGGTGGTTATTTTGGATGTTTCCTAATCTTGAGGGTTGAATAATCTGACGAGGTTTCCAAATAAAATGTATTTTTTTTTCCTTTTTTAATTGTGACTCCCGAACAAAAGCAGTCTTGTTTAGCCAGCAAAAATTTTAACATGACAAATGTGGTCCGATTAACGAGTCATAACTGTATCTGCCTCCTAAGGCCATAGCAATTTGATTTGTAGGTTTACAGGATTTTTAGAAGAAAATTAAACAGTCAGAAGACATAAAATAATGAAAAAGGCAACCATGTTTATTAAAGGAAAGGAATTCTGCTGGTGCTGGACTGTTTTGTAGCACATATTCTGTTACAATGCCTTTACCAACAGCAGTTTAATTGCTGCAAAGAATATTATACTTGAACAATTTCTTTATTAATAATACTCTCTGAAATGCTAACCTTGTCATATTGACTAATGTGGTGCATTTGTAGGCCCAAGATGATTAAATTGGAAGTCTTGTGCATTTTGCAAGAACAAGCTCATTATCAGAGATCCCCACATTATGTTGGACGGGTCATGAAAGAAACGTGGCTTGTCATTCCTTTATTAGGACACTTATTTCAAAATTAACATTCCTCCGCGAAATATGGGCACAACTGTCCGTATAGTTAAGGCAACCTTTGCCGTGGAGTAGGAACTCTGCACAGTGCTGGGTAACAGTAAAACTGTATCTTCAAAGAACTCAAAAGTGGACGTCGGCTGCTCTGCAAACCTACTTTATAAACTTGAATGGCCTAATGCACAAATTTGAAATAAGGCATGGGGCGCACTCATCCACATCATAAACCCTGTCAAACCGCTTTGATCTGAGGCCATTTTCAGGGATTATTCGAGGCGACAATTTCAAATTGAACAAAGCCTTCTCTGGCCAACCAAACAAGTCGGTAGTAACACAAAGGAGAGAAACAGCGATTTCAGTCTCAAAGACAGATTTTTATGAGTTTCTAATTCAATGATTCTAGAGTCTGGAAAAAGAAAAGACCACATCCAATTTATAAATGTTTGCACAGAAGAACTGACCATCGGTTTGGTGTTCACTGTTTGTTAGAAAGGAGCATGAGGCGTGGGTTCATCCATAATACTTCGACTACTTTGCACTAAATCGTCAATTTCCTGATAATGTCGCATAAGTTAAATTTTACCAGCACAACTAATGGAGATTATTAGTGATCAATGTGGTACTGATTGGAAAGTATAAGCTACCTTAGCAATAAACTCAAAATGATTGCTTTGTTTGGCTATTGTTTAGTTTTTCCCAATACTGATAATCTAGTATTAATACTTGATGTTTTTTTCAGGCGGTTTTAATTTAAAAGGTTGATTTCACTATGATTCGGAAAATCTTTCAGTTCAAAGCTTAACCCACAAACTACTGATGGTTATTGACCCTTATTTTGTGCTATGGGGAAATCCCAAGTGAAGCGATCTATTTATATATATCCTTAACATTTCTTCCTATTGTGCTTTCTCCCCCCCCCACCCCCCCTCTTATTCCTGTGATATCACTGTGATCACTGCTTCAGGCCCATGGAGGTTAAATCACTTTCTTACTAAGAAGCCTGGATATAATGAGGTCACTCCAGCTCTTCCTGGAAGAACAATCTCTGATACCGTTTGGTATCATTTGTTCAGAATCCCAATTGGTATCCAATGTTGTGGGAGTATAGAGTGCTCAGGGATTTAAAGGCTGAAAGGGTATATAGTGGAATTTTAAAAATGGACAAATAAGTGATTATGATAATGGAATAGCTGGCCTGGAATTTGTTCTCAGTCAAGAATAATAAATACGTTCTCTCTATTGTTCCTGTACATCAGACCAACCCATTTAATTGCATATTTCACAATTATCCATTTTTACAATGCAAAATTGTTTATAATTTGCATTAGTAATTATCATTCTTGCTAACTGCATATGACACCATCGTTATTATAAAATGTGATTTTCCAAATAGTTTTGTACAGGATGGAATCACGACGGTGGTCTGAGCTGTTTATTTAGTCCCCATTGCAACTTGCCTTTCACACCAAGGGAGGGTGATTGCAATCTTTCACCTTCAGTTCAAGCACAGCTCAGCTCTCTTTATGCATTCCTAATGCATGTTGGCCATTGCGTTTGTAGGAAAGGATAACTATCTTATAGCACAGCATCATCTAGCGCTGTTGAAATGTAGATACAGTATCTCAAACAGCTGCTATAGGCATCTCAGGAGATACCTTCAACATATATGGTCTAAATCCCAAGAAGCTTGTTATCCTGTTGGGCCGCCTGGCTGAAAAGGTTACATTCATGAATTTGAGAAGCTCAAATGAACCACAGATTTCCCTCTGGTGGGGGATTTTTTTTTTTAGAAATTTCCTTCCACCAGCCAATAATTCACAGAATAAAAAAATACAAACTATGAGTTCAGTTTTTAAAAACTCAAGCAGATTTTGAACAGTCTGATTCAGCTTATCAGATGTGCAGCTCGGTTAAATATACATTCTCCCTCTTTCACCTCCCATTTAATTTGGGTTTGCCACAATGCTGGTTGACCATCCTCTCTATGTCTCCCTGTCAGTCACCCATTCTTCTGCCAATCCCACTGGGTTGATATTTCTCGCCACCATGTCCTTCTATCTGCTCTTAGGTCACCCTCTTCTCCTTCTGGTAGTCCCAACTCCATCACCTCACCTTACCACGTTTTCCCCTCTCTCTCTCTTTGCAACAGATGGCTGTGCCATTTGTTATTTTAAAAATATTTTTATTCTCCTTTTTCACATTTTGTCCCAAATTTACACCCACCAACAATAAACAATAATCAGCAACAGGGCATTTCCCTTGACCCTGCCCCCAACCCGAAGTGTTGGCGAAACTGCCTCCAAATCCTCAACGAAGCTATTATTACCGGACTCCCTGAGTATTTCCCCGGGGCTATCGGGAGCGGCGCTGTTGCTAACGCCTTCAATCCTGGCCCCCTGCACAAAGTCTCCTCCATTCTGACCCACTGGGAATCAACCCCTCTGACCCAGCTCCGCACCTTCTCCACATTCGCCGCCCAGTAGTAGTACATCAGATTCGGGAGACCCAAACCCCCTGCCTGCCTTCCCCTCTGTAGCAGCACCTTCCTCACTCTGGCCACCTTCCCTCCCCATATAAACGAAGTAATCCTTCCCTCATTCTCTCTGAAAAAAGCCTTTGGCCGGAAAATTGGCAGGCATTGAAAAATAAACAGAAATCGCGGCAACACGTTCATTTTAACTGCCTGTACCCGACCCACCAGTGACAGAGGGAGACCATCCCACCTTGCCAGATCATCTTCCACTCTCCCCACCAAACTAGTGACGTTGTACCTGCGATGCGCCCCCCCACCCCCACCACTCCCGAGCAACCTGCACCCCCAGATACCTAAAGTGAGTCCCTGCCCTACGGAATCGCAGCCCCCCCACTCCTGCCCCCACCCCCGGCCGAGACACCATAAAATACTCACTCTTGTCTAGATTCAGCTTGTACCCCGAGAAAGACCCAAATACTCGCAGCAGCTCCAATATTCCAATATTCCCCCTATCGATACACTCAGTTCTGACTCGTATAACAGCACGTCATCGGCATATATTTATGCTCTATCCCCCGCCCCCCACACTATTCCTTTCTTTTTTTTTTTTAAATAATTTTTATTGAAAGAGTTTTTCCATACAAACATTTACCCCTACTAATTTTTAAATTATTTACAACACAATCCCTCTAGGCAAATGTCCCTCCCTCGCCCGCCCTCTCGCGCGCACCAGTCCTCCCCCCCCCCCCCCCCCCCCAGACAACCTTAACAAACAAGGCAGCCTACAGTTTCAGACATGAGCAGCGAGCAGACTTGCCCGCGTTACAGTCGTGCATGTCCCCCCACGACCCTTGCTGCCCCCTCCCTCCCCTCCCTCCCCCCCCTCCCCCCCCCCCCCCCCCCCCGGGTTGCTGCTGCCACGACCCCGAACGTCTATCTCTGATCTAAAAAGTCAAGGAAAGGTTGCCACCCGCCTGGCGAATCCCTGTACCGACCCTCTCAGGGCAAATTTGATCCTTTCTAGCTGAATATAGCTAGCCATATCGTTAATCCAAGTTTCAACGCTTGGAGGCCTCGCGTCCTTCCATTGAATTAATATCCTTCGTCGAGCCACTAGGGACGCAAAGGCCAGTATTCCGGCCTCCCTAGCCTCCTGTACCCCCGGTTCTACCCCGACCCCAAAGATCGCAAGCCCCCATCCTGGTTTGACCCTGGACCCCACCACCTTCGACACCGTCCTTGCCACCCCCTTCCAGAACCCTTCCAGCACCGGACATGCCCAGAACATATGCACATGGTTCGCTGGGCTTCCCAGACATCTGACACACCTGTCCTCACCCCCAAAGAACCGGCTCATCCTTGTCCCCGTCATGTGAGCTCTATGCAGCACCTTAAATTGAATGAGGCTCAGTCTCGCACACGAGGAGGAAGAGTTGACCTTCTCCAGTGCATCCGCCCACATCCCGTCTTCTATCTGCTCTCCCAGCTCCCCTTCCCACTTGGCTTTCAGCTCCTCCCCTGATGCTGCTTCCGCCTCCTGCATTATCTTGTAGATGTCTGATATCTTCCCCCCTCCGACCCAGACCCCCGAGAGCACCCTATCACTCGCCCCCTTACTGGGGAGCAGGGGAAACCCCTCCACCTGCCGCCTAGCAAATGCCTTCACTTGTAAATATCTGAACATGTTTCCCGGGGGGAGCTCAAACTTCTCCTCCAGCCCTCCCAGGCTCGCAAACCTCCCCTCTATAAACAGGTCCTTCAGCTGCCGTATGCCCACCCTGTACCAGCTCTGAAATCCCCCGTCGATGTTCCCCGGGATGAATCTATGGTTCCCTCTTATTGGCGCCGCCAACAGACCTCCCATTTCCCCCCTATGTCGCCTCCACTGCC
This sequence comes from Scyliorhinus canicula, assembly GCF_902713615.1. Taxonomy (NCBI): domain Eukaryota; kingdom Metazoa; phylum Chordata; class Chondrichthyes; order Carcharhiniformes; family Scyliorhinidae; genus Scyliorhinus; species Scyliorhinus canicula. The sequence continues at coordinate 45,422,710 of NC_052166.1, forward strand.
CCCATATCTTGAGGGTGGCCGCCACCACCGGGCTCGTGGTGTACCTCGTGGGGGGGAGCGGCCATGGTGCCGTTACTAGGGCCCCCAGGCTTGTGTTGCCACAGGACGCCCTCTCCATTCGTTTCCAAGCTGCCCCCTCCCCTTCCATCATCCACTTGCGCACCATTGACACATTTGCCGCCCAGTAGTACCCCGAGAGATTGGGCAGTGCCAGCCCTCCACTGTCCCTACTCCGCTCCAAAAAGACCCTCCTCACCCTTGGGGTGCCATGCGCCCACACGTAGCTCATGATGCTACTCGTCACCTTTTTGAAGAAGGCCCTAGGGAGGAAGATGGGCAAGCACTGAAATAAAAACAAGAACCTTGGGAGGACCGTCATTTTGATTGACTGCACCCTCCCCGCCAGCGACAACGGTACCATGTCCCACCTCTTAAATTCCTCCTCCATCTGTTCCACCAGCCTGGAAAAGTTCAACTTGTGGAGGGTCCCCCAGTTCCTTGCCACCTGCACCCCTAAGTACCTAAAGCTCTTTCCTGCTCGCTTGAAGGGGAGTCTCCCAATACCCTCTCCCTGGTCCCCCGGGTGTATCACAAAAACCTCGCTTTTGCCCAAATTTAGTTTGTACCCCGAAAAGTCCCCAAACTCTGCTAATAGTTCCATTATCTCCGGCATTCCCCCTTCTGGGTCTGCCACGTACAGCAGTAGATCGTCCGCATACAGCGATACTCGATGTTCCTCCCCTCCCCTAGTCAGTCCTCTCCACCCCCCTGAACCCCTCAGTGCCATCGCCAACGGTTCAATCGCCAGTGCGAAAAGTAGGGGGGATAGGGGACATCCCTGCCTGGTCCCTCGGTGGAGCCCGAAATACTCCGACCTCCTCCCGTTTGTCACTACACTCGCCATCGGGGCCGAGTAGAGCAACTTCACCCACTTAATAAACCCTTCCCCAAACCCAAACCGTTCCAACGTCTCCCACAGGTACTCCCACTCCACCCTATCGAATGCCTTCTCCGCGTCCAGCGCTACCACTATCTCAGCCTCCCCCTCCACTGCCGGCATCATAATTACATTCAGCAGTCTCCGCACGTTCGTGTTGAGCTGCCGCCCCTTCACGAACCCCGTCTGGTCCTCATGGATTACCCCTGGCACACAATCCTCTATTCTAGCTGCCAGGATCTTTGCCAGCAACTTGGCATCCACGTTCAGAAGCGAGATAGGCCTGTAGGACCCGCACTGCACGGGGTCTTTATCCCGCTTCAATATCAGGGAGATCAGAGCCTGCGACATTGTCGGGGGCAGAACCCCCCCCTCTCGCGCCTCATTAAAGGCTCGTACCAGCACCGGTCCCACCAAGTCCACATTTTTCCTATAGAATTCCACCGGGAACCCATCTGGCCCCGGCGCCTTCCCCGCTTGCATCTGACCTATTCCCTTGACTAGCTCCTCTAGCCCTATTGGCGCCCCCAGCCCTTCTACCAGCCCCTCCTGGACCCTTGGGAACCTCAATTTGTTTAGGAAGTCCTCCATTCCCCCTCTCCTCGTCGGCGGCTCAGACCGATACAACTCCTTGTAAAAATCCCTGAAGACCCCGTTCACTTCTTGCCCCTTCTGCACTACCTTCCCGCCCCTCTCCTTCACTCCCCCAATCTCCCTAGCCGCATCTCGTTTGCGAAGCTGGTGTGCCAGCATCCTGCTCGCCTTTTCCCCATACTCATAGACCGCGCCCTGTGCCCTTCTCCACTGCGTCTCTGCCTTCCTGGTGGTCAGCAGGTCGAACTTGACCTGCAGGCTGCGCCGTTCTCCCAGCAGCCCCTCCTCTGGTGCCTCCGCATATCTCCTATCCACTTCCAATAGCTCCCCCACCAGCCTCTCCCTCTCCTGCCTCTCCTTTCTTTCTCTGTGCGCCCTTATGGAGATCAGCTCTCCCCTGATCACTGCCTTCAGGGCCTCCCAGACCATCCCCACCTGCACCTCACCCGTGTCATTCAAGTCCAGATAGCTCTCAATGCTCTTCCGGACCCTTTTACACACCTCGTCATCCGCTAACAGCCCCACATCCAGCCGCCACAGCGGGCGCTGGTCCCGCGCCTCCCCCATTTCCACATCCACCCAATGCGGTGCATGATCAGAGATCGCAATGGCCGAGTACTCAGCTTCCCGTACCCTCGGGATCAGCCCCCTGCTCAACACGAAGAAATCGATTCTGGAGTACACTCTATGGACGTGGGAGAAAAAGGAATACTCCCTCGCCCTCGGCCTACCAAACCTCCATGGGTCTACTCCTCCCATCTGCTCCATGTACCCCCTCAGCACTTCTGCCGCTGCCGGCCTCCTATTGGTCCTTGAGCTCGATCTGTCTAGCCCGGGGTCCAGCACTGTGTTAAAGTCCCCCCCCATGATCAAGCCCCCTGCCTCCAGTCCCGGAATGAGGCCCAATAGGCGCCTCATAAAGCCCGCGTCATCCCAGTTCGGGGCATATACGTTGACCATCACCACTTTCTCCCCCTGCAGCTTACCCTTCACCATCACATACCTACCCTCCTTATCCGCCACCACCTCCTCCGCCACGAACGACACCCTCTTTCCCACCAGAATCGCCACCCCCCGGTTCTTTGCGTCCAATCCAGAGTGGAACACCTGTCCCACCCACCCCCTTCTCAGGCGAACCTGGTCCACTACCTTCAAATGGGTCTCCTGTAACATTGCTACATCAGCCTTCAGTCCCTTCAGGTGTGAGAATACCCTTGATCTCTTGACCGGCCCATTCAACCCCCTCATGTTCCAAGTGATCAGCCGGGTCGCGGGACGACCCGCCCCCTTCCCCTGCCGATTAGCCATGTCCTGTTCCCTGCTCGCCCCGGGTCGACCCTCCCCTTCTGACCCGCTCCCCATGACGATGTCCCCCTCCCCCCACCTCTCCAGTCCTCCACTTCCCGTTTCTGGTCTTTTCAGCAGCAACCCGGTGTCCCTCCCTAACCCCCCTCCCCCCCCCCCCAGGCTAGGACCCCTCCTAGCCGCGATGTACCCTCCATCGTACTCCCGTAAGTCAGCTGGTTCACGCTGACCCGGCTGCTCCTGCCACACTCCGACTCCCCCCGGCTCGGGGGGGGGGCCTCCCCCCCCTTGCCACTCCTCCCTGGCCCCGCTCCAGCGCGGGAAAGGTCGCCATTGCTAGCCACGCCCCGCACTCCTCCCCTCCCCCCTCCTCTGCCCCGCGCGCGGGAAAACAGAGGAAAGCCCGCGCTTTCGCCCTGCCACACCCCACCCCACCATCTTCAGTTCCACCCCCGTCCCCGTCCATGCCTGTAAAAGAACCCCCCCTAGGAGCCCATATCCCCGATCTGCTCTCCCCCCCGTCCCACCTCCCCAACTTAACATTATAAATAACAGATAAATAACAAATAACAATGTACTTAACAGTCGCCCTCTACCAAACAGCATAAATAACCATAAATAACCATGAATAACCACAATAACAATAACTAAGGGAAGTTGGCAAAGGGGGAAAAAACATCAGAAGAAAAACCACAGCAAGAGTTCAAAATCCAAACAAAGAATTCAGCTGAAAGTACCCGAGCGGCTACGGCCGCCAAGTATCCCCTGGGTCTAATTCGAGTCCAGTTTCTCTTCCTGTACAAAGGCCCACGCCTCCTCTGGGGACTCAAAATAGTGGTGTTGGTTCCTGTAGGTGACCCACAAGCGCGCTGGCTGCAGCATTCCGAACCTGATCCGTTTTGCATGTAGCACCGCCTTCGTCCGGTTGTACCGGGCCCGCCGCTTTGCCACCTCCGCACTCCAGTCCTGGTAGACCCTCACCGTCGAATTCTCCCACTTGCTGCTCCTTTCCCTCTTGGCCCACTCCAGCACTCTCTCACGATCGCTGAGTCGCTGGAACCGCACCAGCACCGCCCTCGGGGGCTCATTTGCTCTTGGCCTCCTAGCCATGACCCTGTAGGCCTCTTCCAGCTCCAGGGGCGAAGGGACGGCCCCTGCCCCCATCAGGGAGCTCAGCATTTCTGCTACATATCCCGGGAGGTCTGACCCCTCCAGGCCTTCTGCCAGGCCCAAGATCCTCAGGTTCTTCCGCCTCATTCGGGTATCCAGCTCCTCAAAACGGCTCTGCCATTTCAGGTGGAGTGCCTCGTGCACCTCTACCTTTCCCACGAGGACCGTGGCCTCCTCCTCCCTCACAGTCATCTCCTGTTGCAGCTCCCGAATCGACGCCTCTTGGGTCGCCTGGGCTCCCATCAGCCTGGTGGTCGTCGCATTCATTGACTCCAAGAGCTCCATTTTCAGCTCCGTAAAGAAGCGCAGGAGAGCGGCCTGCTGCTCCTCCGCCCATTTCCTCCATTCCTCGGGTGCGCCACCGGCCGCCATTTTGGTCTTCTTCCCCCGCTTTTTTTTGGGAGCTGCTGTTGCTTTCTTTACCACCCCACTCCGGGTACCGACCATAAAGTTGGTCTGGTTCTCTTCAGGGAGCCTTCCCCCACCGGGATTTGTCCTTACAGCGCCGTTGGGGCCCTCCAATCGGCCCGAAAACACCTTTGTAGCAGGAGCAGCCAAACGTGCGACTTAGCTGGTCATAGCCGCAACCGGAAGTCCACACTATTCCTTTCCATGCTCCCGAACTTCTTAATGCGATGGCCAATGGCTCAATCACAAGTGCAAACAGCAGGGGGGACATAGGACAACCCTGCCTCGTCCCACTGTGGAGAGAAAATTATCTCGAGCTGATGTTGTTTGTACAGACACTCGCCCTCGGCTCCTTATATAGTAGCTTTACCCAGTTCACAAATCTTGGTCCAATGCCAAACCGCTCCAGAACTACCCGGTCAAACGCCTTCTCAGCGTCCAGTGCCACAACTACCTGTTTCCTTCCCCTCTGCCGGTGCCATAACGACATTCAATACCCTCCTAATGTTCGAAAAGAGCTGCTTCCCTCTCACGAACCCAGTTTGATCTTCACCTATCACCTTCGGGGGGCACTCCTCCAGCCTACCTGCCAGTACCTTCGCCAGTACTTTTGCATCCACATTCAGAAGTGATATCGGCCATGATCTAATTGAATGACGGAGCAGGCTCGAGGGGCCAGATGGCCTACTCCTGCTCCTAGTTCTTATGTTCTTATGTACGACCCACACTCTGTCGGATCCTTATCTTTTTTTAGGAACAGTGAAATCAATGCCTGCCCCAAAGTTTGTGGCAACACCCCCTTCCCTATCACCGCTTCAAACATCCCCACCATCAGGAGTGCCAGCTTATCCTTGAATTTTTTATAATATTCCACCGGAAACCCATCCGGCCCTGCCATCTTCCCCGACTGCATCCTCCCAATCGCATTCTTTATCTCCTGCTCCACTATTGCTCCTTCTAATGTCGCCCTGTCCCCCTCCCCTAGCCTCGGGTACTCCAACCCATCTAGAAATTCCTGCATCTACCCGTCTCCCCCGGGTGGCTCTGACCTGTACAACCTCTCATAAAATGCCTCAAAAACCTTGTTAATCAGCTCCGGAGCCACCACCAACCTCCCTGCCCTCTCCCTCACCTGACGAATTTCCCTTGCCACTGCTTCCCTCCGGAGCTGACCTGCGAACATACATGTTATCTCCATGTTCATAAACTGCACCCCTTGCTCGTCTCAGTTGCCGCACCGCCTTCCTGGTAGGCAGTCGGTCGAAACTCGCCTGTAGTTCCTTCCTCTTTTCCAGCTTCGCTGGGTCCCCATCCTCTGCATAACTCCTATCCACCTCCAACATCTGACTGTGCCATTTCAATCTCTCCTCAGTTACTTTCTTCGATGCTCCCACAATATTCACTGACCCACCCTGATGAACTGATTTAGTCCATAGCAATACTTTTCCCACTAATGGAACACTGGGTGGCACAGTAGCACAGTGGTTAGCATTGTTGCTTCACAGTGCCAAGGTCCCAGATTTGATTCCCGGCTTGGGGCACTGCCTGTGCAGAGTCTGCACGTTCTCCCTGTGTCTGCGTGGGTTTCCTCCGGGTGCTCCGGTTTCCTCCCACAAATCCCGAAAGATGTGCTGTTAGGTAATTTGGACATACTGAATTCTCACTCTGTGTACCCCAACAGGCGCTGGAATTTGGCAACTAGCAGCTTTTCATAGTAAGTTCATTGCAGTGTTAATGTAAGCCTACTTGTGACAATAAAGATTATTATTATTGCAAGCTTTCTCATATAATATGGGTCAACAATATAGATAGATGCTGTTCACTTCCGCAGTGCGATGCTACTCATTGTATTGTGTCGAGGGGCTGGTTTAGCCTACTGCGCTAAATCGCTGGCTTTTAAAGCAGACCAAGCAGGCCAGCAGCACGGTTCGATTCCCGTACCAGCCTCCCTGGACAGGCGCCGGAATGTGGCGACTAGGGGCTTTTCACAGTAACTTTATTGAAGCCTACTCGTGACAATAAGCAATTTTCATTTCATTATTAACCAATCACATCAAGAAAAATGGAAAAAAGACAATGGTCACTTTTACTGGGCTAACGCGCTGGATGTTCTTCTGTAAAAGGAGAAGTTCTGGTTCTCTATTGTTAGCCAAGTGGGCTATCTGTACATCAAATTTAGTCGCCCAGCAGAGATGTTTGCAGCCCAAATCACAGGGGCGATTCTCTGCCCTCCCTGCGCCGTTTCCCGGCAGCAGGAGCCGGCCCGCTGTTGGACAGAGGCGGGATCCTCTGGTCCTGAGGAATTTCCCATTGAATGCACCCCACACTACCAAGAGCGGAGAATCCCGCTGGCGTGAACAGCTGCAGTCTACTCAGGCTTGGAATTGTGCTGTGAGTAATGAGATGCAAACGCTTAACATGTTTGTCTGAAATTCCTCTCTCTGTTATTTGGTGGAAGCATTAATCCTTTTAAAATAGACGAGTTAACGCCTCCCTGAAAAAGAAAAGGGGCTGGAATCCCCTCCCACTGCGCCACACTTCTATTTCAGCTCGCCGATGGGATGCTCCGTAATGCTGGCCTGTCAATGGGGTTTCCCACTGTGGGGCAGCCCCACGCCGTTGGGAAACCCCGGGGCTGCCGGCAAAACAGAGCATTCCGCCGGCGGAGAATCCAGCCCAAGAATTTCAGACTCACATATAAAGCAGCGATATGCAATTATTCCACAGGGAATAAGGACCCAGGTTCGATCCTGGCCCCGGGTCACTGTCTGTGTGGAGTTTGCGCATTCTCCCCGTATCTGCGTGGGTTTCGCCCCCACAACCCAAGGGCAGCACGGTAGCATAGAGGTTAGCATAAATGCTTCACAGCTCCAGGGTCCCAGGTTCGATTCCCGGCTGGGTCACTGTCTGTGCGGAGTCTGCACGTCCTCCCCGTGTGTGCGTGGGTTTCCTCCGGGTGCTCCGGTTTCCTCCCACAGTCCAAAGATGTGCGGGTTAGGTGGATTGGCTATGCTAAATTGCCCGTAGTGTCCTAAAAAGTAAGGTTGAGGGGGGGGGGGGGGGGGTCGTTGGGTTACGGTTATAAGGTGGATACGTGGGTTTGAGTAGGGTGATCATGGCTCGGCACAACATCGAGGGCCGAAGGGCCTGTTCTGTCCTGTACTGTTCTATGTTCTATGTGTGGGGTAGGTGGATTGGTCACACTAAATTGCCCCTTAATTGGAAAAAAGATAATTGGATACTCTCAATTTATTTTAATAAAGCATTGACTTAATGCATATCGGATTGAAATTTTTGTTATAATTAAACTCAGCATGGGATTGCTTTGTGAAAACCATGTGGCATTTTTTCAAGGATGTGAAAATCGGAGCATATCTTCCATAAAACTGATAACAACCTCCAAAAATGGGAAATAACTAATTGCGAGATGAGCTTCTCATGTTGTCTCAGGACTGCTGATAGCCGACAATGACCACCTTTTAAGCATGTTCACCCGAAATATGGCAGTTCACAATGGGTTAAATTAACCCCCATCGAACACTTACCAGCACTGTTTGATTTATCTTCTTCTGTGCGGTGTTGAAGTTATTGCTAATAAAACAGCGCGCCATAATGTTCTCTGATTTTTTTTTTTAATTACAGTCGGAACACCGTACTATATGTCCCCAGAGAGAATACATGAAAATGGTTACAACTTCAAATCAGATATCTGGTCACTTGGCTGTTTATTATATGAGGTAAGCCGGTTGTGTTTCTTCATCCTTTAATTGAAATGTTGGATAATTCAAAGCAGTAGCTGGTGTGGTTTAACTGCTCGGTGCAGTGTTGCTGAATCCCTACATTCTTCAGTTTTTGATTCTAACCCAGACCAGACAGAAGAGCGCTCGTGCTCACTTACCCTGTGATAATTATTGAAAGGTCTGAATAAATGATGGTACACAATAAATTAGGCATGGAAGCTCAGGTTTTGGAAACAGGTTTCAAAGCAGCACCAGCAGAAGGAAATCCAGGAGCAAAATTGTCCTCGGATGTGGCACTAATTGGTTAACTCATGACAAGAGACTGCCGATTTAAAACAAAAATGGAAACGAGCTAGTAGTCTGAGATTCGGCTTTTGGTTGGGGCTTATTTGCTGTCTTGTTAATCCTGAGGAAATGTCAGTTTGGGCAGAAGAAGTTCAATCACGAGGACAGAGTGCATAGACTTGCCTTGTGTTCCTTTGAATGTAGAAGATTAAGGGATAATCCAATGGAGGTATTTTGGATGATTAAAGGAGTTAATAGGATAGAGAGATGGGGCAGTGCCAAACCAGGGGACACAATCTCAAAATCGGAGTTAGACTGGTCCAGGCGACATTTTAGAAAGCATTCCTTCACACGAAGGAGAGTGGAAACATGGAACCCACCCGGCCCACCAAAAATCTGTTGAGGTCGGTAAATTGAAATCTGAAGATTGGCAGATTTTTGTTAGGCAAGGGTATTTAAGAGGTGCAGAACCAAGGCAGGCAGACTGAGTTACAGATTAGCCATGGTCTAATTGAAAGGCAGAATAGACTTGAGAGGCCAAAAGGCCTACTCTTGTTTCTAGACAAACAATGACGTTGGCAATGACAGGCTGGCAGCCAGGTGGCACCATCAGGGCACCCAGATGGCACCAGCAGTGCCAGGGTACCACCATGCCAAAGGGATTGCAACCTGGGCCTCCAATCCCCTGGGAGATCCTCACGAGTGCCGTTCCATCTGGTCTCCATTTGTGGAGACCAATACTGAACAACGCTTGCCCAAGGCTTCCAAGGCAGAGGGGATAGATCTCATACTTTGGGTACCTCAGGAAATTGCACATTAAAGTGAGACTAGCAGTCTCACTCCAATATGCAGATTTGCCAAAAGGTGATCCCACCCACAATTTGCAGGATTCACATCTCAACGCGATCTTGCGAGGCATTGCGAGCCAGGTAGATCCGGGAGCAAGGATTCCCGACTTCTATCTGTGGCCAGCTGCTTTTCGGGCACAGTGTGGCAGTTGAATCGCGCCCTATGTGTGTGCTAAATCAGTGAGATATTCCCAAGAGCCCAAAAAGGTGACTAATTGTTAGTTAGTGTCGCTGGCAGAGCTGGTGGGAAACATCCAGCAAAACCCATCACAAATGACACCTAGAAACCTTTTCATTAAATTGTGCCCATAATCAATGACTTTGCCTGAGGTAGAGAATTCCAAAGACTCATGACCCTCTGTGAAGAAATTCTTCAGCTTTGCATTAAATGGGAGACCCTTATTCTGTATCTGCCCCAGTTCAAGGTTCCTCCGCAATGGTAAACAACCAATAAATACTCCAATAAGTATAGATCCAACCTTTTCAATATTGCCTCATACAACATTCCTTCTTGCAAGAAATCAACCTAGTGAACTGCTTCCAATGCAAGTTTACCCCGTCTTAAGTAAGGAAACTAAAATTAGACACCTTACTCTAGGTGTGACCTCATCAACACCCTGCACAGTTGTAACAAGACTTGCTTACCTGTATATTCCATTCCCCCTTGCAACAAAGGCCAACGTTCCATTTGTCTTCCGAATCACTGCTATACCTGATCGCTAATTTCTTGTGATTCAGACATTCAATTCCCAAAATTCCAATTTGTATTATTTCATTTATCCCCCAGCTGACTCCAGTCCTCCCTTCTATGGTACCACTTTGCTCACCGAGATGGAGTCGGCATCGCTGGTCTCCATAATTAAGTTGTACTCTGTTGAGTTCCAGTATTTCTTCACTGTCACAATGACAAACTTGACTTGCATAATAATGCATTTAAAAAAAACATCCCTGTCATCAGTGCTAAAAGTTTCCTTTAGCAGCAACCCCCCCTACCTACTGTGAGTGGCACGGTAGCACAGTGGTTAGCACTGTTGCTTCACAGCTCCAGGTTTCCAGATTCGATTCCCGGCTTGGGTCACTGTCTGTGCAGAGCCTGCACGTTCTCTCCGTCTGCGTCCACAGTCCAAAGATGTGTTCGGTGGATTGGCATCCTAAATTGCCCTTAGTGTCCAAAAAGGGTAGGTGGGGTTACTGGGCTGCGGGGATTGGGTGGAGAGGTGGGTTTAGGTAGGGTGCAGCACAGTGACACAGTGGTTAGCACTGCTGCCTACAGCGCTGAGGACACGGGTTCAAATCCCGGCCCTGGGTCACTGTCCGTGTGGAGTTTGCACATTCTCCCCATGTCTGTGTGGGTTTCACCCCCACAACCCAAAAATATGCAGGGTAGGTGGATTGGCCACACTAAATTACCCCTTAAATGGAAAAAAAGTAATTGGGTACTCTAAATTTATTTAAAAAAAGTAGGGTGCTCTTTCCAAGAGCTGATGCAGACTCGATAGGCCGAACGGCCTCCACCTGCACTGTAAATTCTATGATACGGTATGGGTTGATGCCCAAGATTGAGCATAATAGCTTCGCGAAGGAGGTACGGAATAGGATGAACTACTCCTTTTTTTTGCCTTCTGGCAGCTGTTTTATTTCCTTTGCGACTTCACAGAGCAGATGTGAAAATCTGGAAATTAAACTCCTGTCCTGAGCCAAATAGGGCTCTGGAGAAACAAGATTTATTTGGGTCATAGGTTTTAAAGAAAAAAGGACTTTTGTGCAGGAAGATGAACTCCTGAACCTCACAACAGCATCCCATTTTACAATGCTGTAGATCCCAATACAGAGGGAGAAGAAGGGGCTCCAATTTGGTTCTGCACTTCCATTTTATATCAATGTCATTAAAACTGCATCACTTCATTTATATCTTATTAGCATTAAAGACAATGCTAGTGACATCAGCAGAGGGCGTGAACAGAGTCTGGGCTAGCTGTTGCTTCACAGCTCCAGGGTCCCAGGTTCGATTCCAGGCTTAGGTCACTGTCTGTGCAGAATCTGCATGTTCTTCCTGTGTCTGCACGGGTTTCCTCCGGGTGCTCTGGTTTCCTCCCACAAGTTGCGAACGACGTGCTTGTTAGGTAATTTGGACATTCTGAATTCTCCCTCTGTGGACCCAAACAGGTGCCGGAATGTGGCGACTAGGGGCTTTTCACAGTAACTTCATTGCAGTGTTAATGTAAGCCTACTTGTGACAATTAAGATTATTTTTTTTAAGAAACATACATACTATGTATGGAAACAACCGTTGTTGCTCCAGGACACTTATTTTTACTATTATTATTCAGCAGTCTTCTGCTCAGTCTGCTTCCATCTGAATAAAGTGAGTCTGTCATCACGTTAAACTTTCCATTTCTTTCCAGTTTATCAGTAGCTTGCAATAAAGTACAATGTTTCTATAGAGAAAATAGACCAATGTGAAAATGTTCTGTAGCCCTTAAAGGCTTTGCGATCCAATGATTCCAAGTTTAATTTTTTTTAAATGTATTTGTATTCATTGGTGTGAAGGTGCTGCCGTCACTCGTCATTGGTATTACAAACCTCCAGAGTGGGTGACATTTTGCAAGACTTTGGAAAATAATGGATTGGAAGATCAACAGAAATCGTAGACAATATATTAGTGATTTTCTGATCGACTCTCCACTGTATGAGGGCCGGCTGTTGGTAGGGTATCTTGGAAAGTTTCAGAGCACAGAAAGCAGATGCTCATTTCGCTGTGATCTCACACCCTCTAGTTTCTCCAAATCAAATTTAGAAACTAGATAGGGGCAGATTCATGTGAAATGAATGAAAATCGCTTATTGTCACGAGTAGGCTTCAATTAAGTTACTGTGAAAAGCCCCTAGTCGCCACATTTTGGCGCCTGTTCGGGAAGGCTGTTACGGGAATCGAACCATGCTGCTGGCCTGCTTGGTCTGCTTTCAAAGCCAGCGATTTAGCCCTGTGCTAATGAATTGAGTTGTAGCCAGTATTCAAAGGAGACTTCTTAAAGAATTTCCAAATCAATTTTTATTTTGTTGAAAATGTCTTACTATGTACAGGCAGCTTTGATCTTTGTCACTTTAGTTTGGGCTGGGCTCATGCCCAAACCCAGATGATGAATGATCATTTTGCTAACCCAACTCCAATCAATCCAAGATTTGAAATTTAATTCCATCAGCTACAGATTTGGCTGTGGCTTGTCTATTCTCAGCCTGGCCATCAGGCCCAATATGTCATCTGAAAAGAAAAGCATACGGCTCAATGGAAGGTAAATTAGATAATCCCCGAAAATGGGTGCAGCAATCATGAATAACTTCCACCATTGTTTGCGACGAAGGTGAGACGTTAACTTCACGTCTCCTCAACCACAATTCCATGATTGCTTTCTTACAGCCAGCATTACCTGCAATGTTCATAGGCTGCATACACCAGCAGATGGCCCAATGGGGTGAGTTTAAACCTCACCTGCACCTCTTAAAGGGGAGGTGCATTATGGTTGCTGATAGCGCTTTGTGCTGTGGAAGATTTCATTTCATTTTCATTTTCATTCATTTTATTTCATTTCATTTCATTTTCATTTAGCAATGGTTGAACATGGGAGGGGCCCAAGTTTGTCAGATGCTGCAATTCAGGTCTTTGTGAAAATGGGGGAAGGAAAGAGAGATGTCCTGTAACCCTTTGGAGAGCGGAGACCCTCCAGTCACTAATGCAGAAGGCAGTGTTAAGAGATAATGGTGAAGGTCAATGTCAGCGGTGTGCCCCAAGGACCTGAATGTAGTGCAGGAAGAAGTTGAATGATCTCACTCAAGTTATAAAGGAACATGTGACCTTGGCCTTCACACAAAATTTTCCACTCTCGTTGCCAAACCCGCCCAATTCAAACAGGTGCAAAAAAATCCCAGCCATGCTGTCTGGTATACCCCTAATTGGAAGAGCATGTGTGCAACGTGAATAGTTTAATGGGTCTTGTCGCACCCAAACAATGGGCACAATGAACCCAATTTCTCCAATATCAAGTGAATTTTTCCAGAATGGCAAAATGCATTTCTCCTTATCTGAAGGAAGAAACAGGATGGGATTTTCCACCTGGCAGGAATTTTGCATATCTTTGAAAGGGCAGAAGCTCTAGCTTCCACAAAGATGTGCCACTGACCTCAAATAATTTTCTGGAGACAGGTTGTTTTATACAATTGAGGTAGGCATCCCAAACTCTGGTAGGGAGTCCACTACAGGGGAGCAGAGAGTGTCTGTGGTAAGCATTGTACACCTGGTGCGGATTGGCATGTTTGGTGCCCTCTGGTCCACCGAAAGGGGCAAACGAACCTCTGCCCAAATTTTTAAAAATCACAGGAATGGGGAATTAATTCCAAGCTCTAATCTTTTCCATTATCCATAGAAATGCTGGATGCCAAGAATAGGTTGATGTCTCTTGTACCCTGCATTACAAAAGCACCCCATTATGATGTTGGCTCATATTTGTATCCTTATATTATATGTTCAATGTGCGTTCTGGCAGAAAATGCCTGAGTCGCTCGGATACAAAGGGCACTAGCCTAACTCAAGTAGAAAATCCAACCCAACATGTCTAATTGGACAAAATGCACGGAACAAAGAGCTGTGCTTCACTTTTTTATCCAGATTCTTGTTTGGAAAGATTAGACAGTGGGACGCAATGCTAACTGCACATAACTCTAGAACTACCACATTACCTCCTGACTGAGCTAAGAGACACTCTCATCTAATGAAGTCAAGTCTCTTGGCCTTCTCGACAATCACCTGTGTCCCTATTGAAACTGTTGTCCCAATGTGCTCCAGCACAATCTCTCACGGTGATGGTATACAAATTCTATATATTTCTCAATGAACGAATAAACCTGGTTAAATGTTTCGCACAAAAGTAACCTAAGTAATACATTAAAAAAAATAAAACTGGACGTTTAAATTTAAATTTTGGCTTCCCCATTATTGTATTCCATCAATTCATCTAAGACAAGATCCGCGATGTGATATGAAAGAACCTAACGTGTAAACATGAAGAAAATGAGAGACCCATTGATTCAGTTGATTGTATCACTCTATGTTGGAAGGAAAACACTGAGATTTCTTGTCTGTGTACAAAATATTATTGCCTTATGTTGCTACGAGGCCGTACAACACATTTACTTCAATGGGGTTACGTGCAAGCTTACAGTTAACAAAACGGTGATTTTACTAATCTACAAAGACTAAATACTTGTTTAACATATTTAATGGACTGCAGTTAGTGAATTAGTGGGACAGTGTGTCCCACTCAAATGGAGCTGATTTATGTGTCGGTGGTGAGTAAAGGTTGTCTGCTTGATACTTAGAGAAAGAAATATTGGTGCTGGGAGCTGAATGAAAATCAATATAAATCCTGCCTGTGGGACCTGAGCTGTTGTGGGAATAGTCCATCACAGTCTGAAAATAACAGCCCCTCCTCAACTTAGATTAGAGAGGAGAAAAATCTGGAAATTGATTCCTCTGCGCTGCTGTGTACCTTTTATAATTCAATAAGCAATACTGAGCTCTCCGAAAATGGATTACCATTTCCATCAGCACCGACAAAATAAGATACATAGAGATACCCACAGATACAGATTAATACCAAAATGCACTTAGATAGACAAGCGCAGTTATAAAGATAGGTGAATACAAACAAATACTTATGCTCAGTTCAAAGATACGTGCGAGTCTGACAGCATTAACAGTGGAGGTAGATTGCTTGGCTTCATGCTAGTATTAGTGTTTCACAGTTAGGGTCATTTAGTGATTCTTGATGAAAGTTGTCAATTGATTTTAGTTACGATTATATGTAGAAGCAGAGAACAAGTGGTGACTGGGCATTACCATTTTTGAACTGATTCGCCAATGTGTTGATTTTCATGGAAACCAAAAGTTATCCAAATTCTTGTGTCAATTATTACCTCAGACAAGGACAGGAATAGACCACTTCGCCCCTCGAGCCAGTTCAACCATTTTGACCTGTGACCTAACTCCATACAGCTGCTCTTACCCCATACCCCTAATACTTCTGGTTTGCAAAAATCGATCAATCTCACGTTAAAATTAACAATTGTCATTACACTAACTGCCATTGGCAGACAAGATTTCCAAATGTCTACCACACTTTTTTATGCAGCATTGTTTTTGAATTTTACTCCTGAAAAGCCTGCCTCTAATTCTTAGGCAATATCCCCTAGTCTGAGACCCCCCCCCCCCCCCCCCCCCCCCCCCAACCAGTAGACATAGTTTATCTTCATCTAAGCTATCAGTTCCCCTTAATAGCTTCAAAACGTTGATCAGAGTATCTCTGAACCTTCAAAATTCCAGGAAATATAATCCTAGTTTGTGTATCTTTCTTTATGGTTTAACCCTTGGAGTCTAGGTGTCAATCTGGTCAACCTACGCTGTATTTCCGCCCCAACATCTTCGTCCTAGGGTGTGGTGTTCAGGACTGCTTACACTACTTGAGGTGTGGACTAACTAGGGCTTTGTATAGAATTAGAATGGCATGACCCCTTTGAATTCTAATCCTCCAGGTATAAATCCACCATTCCATTAGTCTCTCTGATTATTTTCTGTACCTGTCCATGGCATTTTAACAGTCCCTGCACATGGACCCTCCAAATTTAAAAACAAATTACTGCGAATGCTGGAATCTGAAACCAAAAGAGAAAATGCTGGAAAATCTCAGCAGGTCTGGCAGCATCTGTAAAGAGAGAAAAGAGCTAATGTTTTGAGTTCAGATGACCCTTTATTAGCATTTTCTCTTTTGGACTCTCCAAATCTCTATGGATCTGCACTGTTTCTAGCTTTTCACCATTTAGAAAGTGATCCAGTTGATCCTTTCAAAGTCCAAATGGGAGAGTGACTCTCTCTCCCATTATGTAAGTCATTAATATATATAGTGAATAGTTGAGGCCCTACACAATTGTCCTTGGGACTACTAGTCACAACCTATCAATTAGAATACTTATATTCTGTTTCTTGCCACTCAGCCAATTTCATAGAATTTTCATAGAATTTACAGTGCAAGGAGGCCATTCGGCCCATCGAGTCTGCACCACCCCTTCCAAAGAGCAACCCACTCAAGCCCACGTATCTACCCTATCCCTGCAACCCAGCAATCTCCACTTAGCTTTTTTGGACACTAAGGGCAACTTAGCATGGCCAATCCACCTAACCCGCACATCTTTGGACTGTGGGAGGAAACCGGAGCTCCCGGAGGAAACCCACGCACACACGGGGAGGACGTGCAGACTCCGCACAGTGACCCAGCCAGGAATTGAACCTGGGACCCTGGAGCTGTGAAGCAATTGTGCTAACCACTGTGCTGCCATGCTGCCCCCTTCAATTCCATGAGCTTTAATTTTAGCTTCAACTTTTTCTTTTATCGGGAAGTGTACGTAACGTTTTCTGGAAATCCATACAAATATGATTCATAGATATTCCTCATTTCACTACTTTAGTCACTTCAAAAAATTCAAGCCAAAAAAAAAATTCAAGCCGGCATCAACTCCCACAAAAACTATTTGCTGATTCGCAGATGACAATGTTCAAGGTATTCAGTCACTGGCAAGGCCAATAGCAGGTGGGAAAGGCAGCATTGAAACCGCCGGCACCAACGACGGCTTTCTCCGCCAGACCATTGGGAACATTGAGAAAAAAAAGGCAAGGGGCAGGACCCACGCTGGGTATCCGGGCATGACCCCCTCCCCCGAGCAATGCCCTCATCTGAGGTTCTCTAGGTGGCCTGCCTGCCAGGTCCACGCCGTTGGAGGCCAGTTCTAACTCACACCGTGTGCCCTCACGCCAATGTGTGGTGGAGGTGGGGTGGAATGCTCCAGGTGTAGAGGAGTGCTAATGAGGTGTAAATTTAGAGAAATTATTTTCCCCACGTTCAACGTCGGGAATCCCTTTATGTCGGGGCCTCACGGTAGCATGGTGGTTAGCATCAATGCTTCACAGCTCCAGGGTCCCAGGTTCGATTCCCGGCTGGGTCACTGTCTGTGTGGAGTCTGCACGTCCTCCCCGTGTGTGCGTGGGTTTCCTCCGGGTGCTCCGGTTTCCTCCCACAGTCCAAAGATGTGCGGGTTAGGTGGATTGGCCATGCTAAATTGCCCGTAGTGTAAGGTTAATGGGGGGATTGTTGGGATACGGGTTACGTGGGTTTAAGTGGGGTGATCATTGTTCGGCACAACATCGAGGGCCGAAGGGCCTGTTCTGTGCTGTACTGTTCTATGTTCTATGTTCTATGTTCTATGTCACTGGCAGCGGTGGGGACAATCTGATCACTCTTTTATGTTGGTATGAAAGGCGATTCGGACACCTCAGGAGATTTTCCGCTCCCTTTGTCAATCTGGCCTGGTGAAAGCAGAAGAGAAAAGTCTCCCCCCCCCCCAAATATGTTTAATGAAAAAATGATCATCACTTACTCATTACTGAGAAATATTAAGCTTGGATCATGCTTTCTATACAATGGAAGGACATCTGAATTACAGATTGTAATTCTGTACTTGGTGCAGGATATGTTTATTGAAACTATGTGGTATTACAACACTGATACTGGACAATGTGATCCTTTAACACTCCCAAATTTGAAGTCTGTTACAACTTCTAGTTATGTTTTCCAGCATGAAGTAATTACACCTCAAAAAGACACATTAAAACCAAATTTACTGGCAACATTGAATGATATCAAATCACATTAATTAGGAATTGTTGGCACTTTTGTTTTGTGTCTGTTTCTTCTCATGTTTTATTTGGCTTAAAGCCCCATATCACAAAGCCAAGCTCTAAGGCAATGGGTAGTATCTGGTACCTAGCCCTAATCATGCTGTGGTCTTATTCATACATGTGAATAATGTGTGCACGCCGTCTTTGATCTCTTCTTCATTGGCTATGGAATTTCCTCCACATGGTTGACCCCCAGATGCTTTTGAGATCAGGAACTCACCCTGTGAGGAATCTGAATGAGACAGGGTTGCGGCTCACTACACTGCAGCTCAGGTTGTCAACAGTTACAAATAACCGTATCTTACATTCGATGTTTGACATTTCATGCACATTAAATACCACGGTGGATTATTTCCATGGGAGCAACAATCACATTAGGAACCAGTGTTGGTTAATGAATTGGGACACGAGCAACAAAGATAAATTGGTTCCAACAACTTATTTTGCAGTCAATTATTCAAAACATCACACATAGGATTTCACACCTTTGAATTAATGATCAGATCTGAAGAGGTTTAATCTTTGTTCGAGCTTAGAAATTCGCTTATTTTTCGTGACTGAGACTTTACAAGGCCAAGTTTGTTTTAAAATTGGTTTTGAGTTTCATCAGTGGATTATAATATAATAAGTCAGAAGTTATTTTGCGTGACCTCCAGGCCTGGTATCAACTTTACCCAGAATAGCCAATATCCCATTCCAGACAAGCTGGTGTGAGTCACCATGCGAATGATATTTGCTGCCCTCAACTGATGGTTTGTGACCGTTTTCTCCATCCCTCTGTTCTGGATTCACTGAGAGCTAAACCAAATGGAGAACTTCAAAGTTGAAACCAGCTACATATCGGATGCCTCCTCTCACAATGTGGTGGCCAGCAGATCAGATGGACCCCTCCTCAGCAGTTAGAGAGCACCAGCATTTGAAAGCAAAGCTGTCATCTCCGGCTTTACTGAGTCGGTTAACTGGCACCTTTAAAAAGAGTGCTCAAAATAAGACACGCCAAAGCAAATCAAAGGGCAATTTGTAATCTTCTCATCACCCTCACTCAGTAATTTGCTGAGTATACCCACTGCGTGAAGGGTTTCAATTGCATGGTGGAAGCACTAGTAGAAATCCATGAGTGTTCGTGCCTAAAGACAGTTAGGCTTCTGGATCTCACTCCAGCTCCCCACTATCCCATGAGAGGCCCAGGAGCTCTCAGGCATCCCAAGGGAAGAGGATAGGCAGGGGCGCAACACGGTGTCTTCCACCCAAGAGCTCGTGTCCAGCCGATCTGATGCCCCCCACCCTGTGGGCTAAACACTTCCAGCCCCATACACCAAAGAGGGCAACCCTGCAACATCTGTGCAGCCCAAAAGTAGGCCCAGACACTCCAAGCCCCCCACAGGATGCCCACCAAGGTCATATCAGGCAACAGGGTGTGGAAGTCAGCAGTCTGCCTCAATCTCAGCTGTGGGTCCTGGGATGCTCCTGGACATAGGTGAAGGGTGAGGAAGAAATGATAGGTAATCTCTGATTTCAAGCATGCCAAGGGCTGAAAACGTTGAGAGATTCTGACCACTCGTCGTTAGGTGGAGAAAATCACCAGGGCCCTTAACCTCGGAGGAGGCAGTAGCAGCTGAGATGTGTCATTCAGCCTCTCTGGCCCCCAAGATAAGCTTGTTAATTGGTGGCTCGTGTTCAGCTCTCTGTTAGGCAGGAGTCAGTCATTTTGCAGAAGATAAGAGGAGAATCGCTCTGTCCTCATTGCAAGTCATCATCATTCTCCTACAACGGCAATTAATTGCTTTAACGCCCTGCCCATGAATGTAGCCACAATCATGATGACCTCCCACAGACACCCCAGTAGTGAGTGGATGTCAGACCCCATGGTGGGAGTGGTCTTCATTTCTAGTCCCGGTAGTAACCAAACCAAGAGGTTGTGAGACCTTCCCTAGCACTGCGCCCCATGAGGGCCCTGACCCAAGGTCCTTCTCCTCCTTCTCTGCAGGTTGGCCCTGGCTGCCCTCCTCAACATCCTCCTCATCTGAGGAGATGTGGTGCTCATCCGTCTGCTGCTGGTCCAACGTCGTGCCCCACTGCAATGCCAGGTTATGCAGAGTTCAGCAGACCACCATGATGTACGACACACTCTGGGAGCTGAATTGTAGCGCTCTCCCCCTGGTATTGGACAGCATGGTAGCACATGTGGTTAGCACAGTTGCTCCAGGTTCGATTCCCGGCTTGGGTCACTGTCTGTGCAGAGACTGCACATTCTCCCTGTGTCTGCGTGGGTTTCCTCCGGGTGCTCCAGTTTCCTGCCACATTCTAAAGATGTGCAGGTTCGGTGGATTGGCCATGCTAAATTGCCCTTAGGTTAGGTGGGGTTACTGGGTTATGGGGATAGGGTGGAGGTATAGGGTGCTCTTTCCAAGAGCTGGTGCAAACTCGATGGGCCAAATAGCCTCCTTCTGCTCTGTAAATTCTATGGTAAATCTATGATTATCTGAACTATCAGCATTACAAGTGTTAATGTAGTGTTGGGAGTAGCCACTAGAGGGAGGTCCAGATATAATTATATAAGGCAGTGATGCTAGACAGGGGAGGAGTGTATGCAGGAGATAGCTAGTGAAGGTCAGAAGAGCAGATAGTAAGGTTAGATTATAGTTTATATCAGTAGTGAGATTAGCAGTAGAAGAGTGTCGTTAGATTTTATTGATCAGTTCTGTAATCTTAAGGACTAAATGTTGAATCCAGTTTTGTAGTGTAAATAAAATCATAGCTTTGTTTCAGTAAAAGCTATTCTGTGGTCTTTGTGAGTACTACGCCAACCATCCTGAGATAAGCAACACAATAAACACCACACCCCCAACCAGTCCAGACACAGGAACCGCATTTTGAGCCACCTAATCGTCTTGTCGACCAGTTTTGTTGTAGCAGGTGTTTGTGGCCTCCACACTGATCTTTATCTTTACTAAATTAACTGCAATCTCCACGTGTCCAGATTTTATTGTGTCATGTTCAAATAAAGGTTTTATTGCTATGTCAAACAAACAGGATGCCAAAATATGAATCAAACACATTTGCTGATAGTAATTTATAAAAGTGATTGATTAAATAATTCCTCAAAGACTACCACTATAAAGTGCCTCAGCTGTCTCTGTATACAAATTTTGCACAGCGTGCCTACTGGTGCTGCGGCCTTAGATCATACCCGGGTGCCGTCCGTTTAGTGATCAAACATAATGGCGTTGAAACTACTCAAAAATTGCACCTTATTCAATTGCAATCCATCGACTGAACCAAAGCACATTCAAAACCGCATAAACATTGACCCTTTCTTTCTCCGTACCAGAGGGGCACAGGTATGTTACCCGCGAGAATTCTGTGACATCCAAACAGTCAATGTAGCCAAGATCTCCCCTTCAGCCAGTCACAATAGGGTCATCCGATCATCGGATGTGTTTCATCTGAAACAGCTGATGGCCCTGTGGCTCCCTTAGGATTAAATAATATAAAGCTGTCATTGTAGCAGGATTTAGCGCATTTGGTTTTTCACTCAATAATTCCTCAGCTTTTTACTGAAAGAATTAGCTGGTGGTGTAAGGTTGTCGTTAAAAAGGAGCAAAAAAGGTCAATTTTTTTCTAGATGTACATGAAGACGCATTAAGTGTTTTCGTAGTCAAAACGTTCAGAGAGAAACCAAATTAAAGCATTGTTTCTAAAGCACCCCTTGCCATACAGGCTGTTAGTACAGAGAAAGTGTACTTCAAATTCAGAAGTGTTAATATTTCCATATTCTTTGGTCCATATTTTATTAATATAATAGGGGCTGGTTTAGCTCACAAGGCTAAATCGCTGGCTTATAAAGCAGACCAAGCAGGCCAGCAGCACGGTTCGATTCCCGTACCAGCCTCCCCGGACAGGCGCCGGAATGTGGCGACTAGGGGCTTTTCACAGTAACTTCATTGAAGCCTACTCGTGACAATAAGCGATTTTTTTTTAATATGCATTGAAAATTCTAAAACAAAATACAGACAGCGAGAGTTTCCAGTGATGCATTCTGGTTTCCCAGTGGCAAGTACATTGATTAACTCTTCTCCATAATTAATTTTCCCTTCTTCCCTCCCCCCCCCCCCCCCCCCTCCAATCTTGAATCTTCACTTTCTCATTATTTTGCCTTATTTGAGAACTCGCCTTTGCTTTGCCCCACGATTGCTGTCATCATTTTTTTGACACGTTTGTGGAAAGGTGATCACCGTACTGAGTGCAAAATCAACACTGCCTTTTCACTGGCCACAAGGAACTTGGCCAGTCACAGCAACCATTGGTCCTGATGTCCAAGAGTAACATTGAGATTTATTATCACTTAGTATATGGAGATATTTACTAAAGTTACAATTTACAAATTAATTCCTGCCAAGTCTTTAATGTGATGGCCTATGTGATTTTAGGGGAATAACCGTATTTTTTATGGGGTAGTGGTCTCTTTAAGAACTCGGAGCTGATTTCTGGTAAATAAATGACTGAGTTCCAATAAATGGACATGTGACCAGATTGACTGGGGGATGAACAAGAAAAAAAAGGTCAACAAATTAACTGAAGGGGTGAAAAAGTTCTTCGTGGTGGTTGTCTGTTCAAGCAGATTAGTTAGAGTTTTATTTAGGAAAAACTGTAGAGAAACCGGAGAATTCAGTTGAAATTTTGAGTGTTGGTTTAAAGAATTAAACTGGGCAGCATGGTGGCACAGTGGTTAGCATTGCTGCCTACGGCGCTGAGGACCTGGGTTCGAATCCCGGCCCTGGGTCACCGTCTGTGTGGAGTTTGCACATTCTCCCTGTGTCTGCGTGGGTTTCACCCCCACAACCCAAAGATGTGCAGGTTAGGTGGATTGGCCACGCTAAATTGCCCCTTAATTGGAAAAAATAATTGGGTACTCTAAATAAATTGAAAAAAAAAGAATGAAACTGAAGGACTCTATTACCAGTTAGTTGAATTTCAGATCAAAACGAGGAGGGAGATTGATAGAGAGTTTCAGATGCAATCCTCAATTTTTAAAGAATAGTAGAACTGTGAGAGTTCTGAGCTGAGGTGGTTACGCCTAAAATGCTGGAGACGCCCATGTTGAATCCGCAGTTTGCAACCTTTAGACAATTAGAGGAGAATTGAAGGTCCAAACCTTGCTGGAAGTAAATAGAAAGACCAGGAAATCTCAGATTGTATATACAAATTGTTGACACAGTACCCAGACCCAGCGGTTAATTTTCCAAGTTTTGATAAGTATCTGTCTTTAGAGTTTTGGCAAGTAAGGGTGCGTAAGGAAAGTGAAGTTAAGAAATTTAATTTGGAGGAAATGAATTGTGTTCACTGTATTTTTGTCGTAAAGTAACTAACCGTTTCAAATAGATTGAACTTATTATAGTTGCTGGAAAGTATTTTGTATCCTCTATTGTGAATAAAAATCTCTGCTGATAACCTAGGTTCAATTCCCACCGAGGGTGACTGTGTGGAGTTTGCAATTTCTCCCTGTGTCTGCGTGGGTTTCCTCCGGGTGCTCCAGGTTCTTCCCACAGTCCAAAGATGTGCAGGTTAGGTGGATTGGCCGTGATAAGTTGCCCCTTGGGATGGGGTTGCAGGAAGAGCCTGGGAGTTGGGCCTAGTAGGGTGGTCTTTCAAAGAGTCGGTGCAGACTCAATGGGCTGAATGGCTTTCTTCTGCACTGTAGGGATTCTAAGATTCTATGAGGAGCTGTACATCAGGAGGTGGAAGAAAGAGAGGAACTTGGTGAAATTATAATCACTCGGGAAGTGGTATAGAGCAGGGTTTTTCAAAGTATGGGCTGCGATCTGCTACCGGCATTTTTATTAAGAATGGTAGCAACTGCCACCTTTTACATGAGAACAAAATAAGGCTGTGAGCAGTCTCCTGGCCATAAGCAGCAGCAACGAGCAGGTTATGTGCCCATTTAATGTCAAGCGCCCTCGATGTACACGCTTTGACACCAAATCACAGAGGAGAGCCTCTTTCATTTTCTAACTTCTAGCAAGTAAGGCAAGAGGACTGTGAATTGTTTTGTTACAAGAAAGAGATGGCCAGAGATACAAAAAGGCATAGTATCTATTGGCCAGGTTTGCACATCTGAATCTGCTCGTGAGAAAGAGAGAGAGAGAGAAAGCTGCTCAGGAGACTCCACAGCAGGACAGAGCAGTCTAGTGTTAACTCTGTACAGAGCTCCAGGACCTCTGGTTAACAGCCTACAGGGAAAAATCTTAACTTTGGAATAAAGCAGTATAAAGATGTTTTTTTGAGGTATGGTTTTGTCAATTGTGCCAAAGCAAATCACGATGCAAAGCTCATGTGTTATATGCAGAGAAATACTGGAAAATGAGAGGAGACGTTTCAGATTTTGAAAAAGAAGTGGTGGGTGAAAAATTCCTATTGATGCTGAGACCCCAGAGTCAGTATTAAGCTTACAGCTGACTCCAAATAAAAAAGACTAATATGCTGTACCTGACCTGTGACAGCACATTAAAAACATGCCAAAAGCCCATGAGGCTGTCAGTATTCCGGAGTAGCATCTCGCAGGAGCATCCAGTGCTGAATAAAACAAACATTTTCTTGCCATTGCCCTTCACAATGACCTACATGTGCGAAGTTGGGATTTTCTGTTCCCACAACGATGAAGAAGGCACAAAGAGACTGGCTGAAGTCTGCACCTGATATGTACATTGCCCTCTCTTCCTGTGAACCTTATTGGAGTCAGATCACGAGGACCAAGCAGGTTTCCACATTAATAGTAAGCGAGCGTGGCGGGTGGGACCGAAGGTCAGCTGATTGGCAAAAGTGGGTTCCGGGAAAAAAAGTTTGAAAAAAAAATGGTATAGAGCAAACTGATGGAGCTGCCAACTGATGAGTCTACAGGTCCAGATGGACTTCAGTCAAGGGTCTTAAAAGTGCTGGGGCAGGATTCTCCAGTCCACCAGCCATATTTGCCACCGCAGTGCGCCCCCAACGGCAGTGGGATTCTCCGTTCCTGCAGCCAGAAAATCAGTGCAATTGAAAAATTAGATCTTTTTATTTTTCCTTTGCGGGCAGATACTACGGGCATTTCAGCGAACAGTATATTCCATAGAAAATGTTGGAAATAATCAGCCGGCCAGGCAGCATCTGTGGGGAGAGAACAAGGGTTAATTGGGGAGGACTTTCCCTGTAATGATATGTAGATAGACAAGCTAGTGAAGGGTTGATTATTACATCTCTGTGAAATTCAAACACTAGAGGGCACCACCATATCTCAGTATATAAATCAGACCTCAGGGAATGCTGGGTAGTTAGCAAAGGAGAAAGCCTGAGAACAGCACGAGGAGTAGATTAGATTAGCACGAGGAGTAGGTTAGATTAGAGAGAGTTAACATGAGGATATTATTAGTGACTACTAGATTATTGATTACTGCAAGACAGATTTAATATTACTTTATTATTAACTATACCTCAGTAGCGTGTGCGAATTTGATTTAATTAATCGTTGTCCAATAAATTAGTTTTGTTTCAATCTAATGATTGGTGGCTTCTTTGTCATCAACTCAATGGACCATTCTGGATCAAAAGACAAAGAACAATGACATATTACCACCAAAGGTAATATGACATTGCCTTGAATCACGACCCTGACGCAGGGTCAAACGGGGTCGCAGCACCAGACTGTGGGGAAACAATCACATGGCAATGAGCTCCCCTGAAATGGCTAATTGGTGGCCAGTGGGTATGGGAAATGAAATCTGCAGTCCAGGTAAGAGAGAGGATACCTTAATATTGAGACACCCTCCAGCCACCTTCATTTTTTAAAAATTAGATGACCTCAACAGCCAGGGAACCCCTGTGGAGGTCAAAATGTCCCAACGGGGCAGTCTGTTACTAAAGCTGTGGCCAAGTGGATGGCGAGGGCCTCATCCTCTGCTGCTCTGTCTTCAGGAGGCTGCCTCCAGTGAGACGGCCTAGTCGCTGGCGCAACGGGGAATATTTGTGCCCGCCTGCCTCCTCACTCATACCCAATGGAGGGGGGGGGGGGGGGGGGGGGGGTGCTGAAAGAATATTCCATTGCGATGATGGTTCCTCAGAACTGGTGAAGGATTGTCAGCCTGAGCCGTTAATTCTGTTTCTCTCACGTGGACGCTACCAGACCTGCCTGGCATTTTTTGGTTTTATTATATTTTAAAGAAGTTGAGTTGTGTATAAACCTAGCTTCAGTTGGTCTTGTGCGAAATTATCTCTTGATTATTGGAGATATTAAAAAATAAAGTATTTTCCAAGGCCCAAGCAGAACTAATTAGTAATACTTACATATACACAGTGTAAGACAAGCTGTCAAAAGTATAAATGCATGAAGAATTGCATAATGGTTTTAAGGGCTATGGTAACGCATCACCTCTGGTTTATGTGCACATTGAGAAGGATACCAAGAATCAGGATATTGTGTTGCGTAAGTAATATTCAGCCTGACCTTGACTGGTTAGATATAGAGCCCACCTGGACATTTGAAATATGACCCTAATTTAAGCAGAGTGAGTTGATATTTTAATTTACTGGCTTTAGCAGTTCAATTGTCAGGCATCTGGTTGTATAATAACCAAGTTAAACAACTTATATTCAGTAATTACCCCAAGGTCCAATTTTCATAGTAACTGCTTGGTAAACAGAAGCAGAGACATAAATCTAACCAGTTTTCACACACTGCGCACTGAACAGATATAAAACAACTTTAAATAAGGGTTAGACACTTCCCATAAACACAGACAGAAATCATGGAATTGTAGAAATCGCAAGGAGGAGTCAATTTGGCCCATTGTACCTGTGCCACTGCTGGCTGCAACGTTGGAGCGGTCAGTCCCAGTCTCATTTCTCTGCTACTTTTCTCCATGCCTTTATTCATTTCTTTCATCAAATGTTTATCTAATTCCACTCGAATTGTCATTATTTATTCAGCTGAGAGCTGTGTTAATGCATTCTATATTCCAATAAGCTTTTGTGCGAAAAAAGACTGTTATCTTCCCCTTTCTGTTTCTAATACTAATCTGACATCCATGTTCCACTCTTACTGGTTTATTAGTCAGAGGAAACAGTCTTTTAATATTTGTCAACTCAAACCATTTAACTTTTTTTTAGCACTTCATTGAGTTCATCTCTACTCCAGCAAATACAGTCCTAGTTTTTTATTTTAAATCTTGAATTATATTATATCCCTCTCGTATCAAGGCCATCTTGGGAGGTCTATGTTGTACAATGGGGGCCAGTATAGCTCACTTGGCATGACTAGACAGCTGGTTGCAGAGCGAGGCCAGCAGCGTGGGTTTAATTTCTGTACCAGTTAAACTTGCTCCCCTATGTCTCTATGAACCTCCAAAAAATTGTCATGTGACAATAAGGAACTTTCTGCCTTGATATATCACTCTCACCCTCTACCTATGAGTCACTCATCCAACATTGTTCAATACAAATCAATGCTGAAAGCTTAATATTCCACAATGGTGACCACAGGCTCATTATTCGGACCAGGAACACACACCCAAGGGCAGGAGGTACATGGGAACACCACCACCTGCAAGTTACCCTCCAAGCCACACACCATCCGGACTTGGAAATGTATCGCCGTTCCTTCACTGTCGCTGGGTACACATCCTGGAACTCCCTCCCGAACGGTACTTTGGGTGTACCTAAACCACATAGATGCAGCAGTTCAAGAAGGCAGCTCACCACCACCTTCTCAAGGATAATTAGAATGGGCAATAAATGCTGGCCCAGCCAGCGATGCCCACATCCCACAAATGAACATTTTTTTTAAAAAATCACACCGACATTTAAAAGAGTGGAATATAATTTTGAATTCCAAAATTGATACCAAATTGTATCTATCAAATATAATATTATAAATTTTACATATGGTTCTACAAAGCTTATTTCCTATAATATTTTTCACGTCAATATTTACAAAGAAAGATCCCAATGTGGCTAACCAATAGCGCACCTTCACAGTTGATCATCACATTAATGGTATCTTTCTCACCTGTTAGGCTGAACGAAAGATCCCACTATTGTTCACTGGATAGTTTGTATTTACTCATCACAGCTAATAATTCACCATTAATCTCATTATTGAACGAATATTGCAGACGTATCTTTCAGGTTGGACTGACTTTTTTTTTAGAAAATATTTTATTGAAGCATTTGTAATTTTAGGTTCGAATGACTTTAACACGTTGAAAATGAATGTTGTGTCTTTCTGTTTAATTGATAAATTAGAAGCAAAGCATCTCGGTAGAGGAATAGGTCAGTTCGCCACTCCAAAGCACGGTGAGATCATGGATGATACACTGCATGAAGCATTACAACTCTGATGTATACTGGATCGCTTATTAATATTTTAATACCTAAAAGGTTTAAATGGCGAGGTGGTATTGTCACTGGACTAGTAATCCAGAGACCCGGGGTAATGCTCTGGGATGTGAGTTTGAATCTCACCATAGCAGAAAATTGAACTCAACACAAATCTGGAATTTAAAAGTCTTAATGATGACCATAAAACCATTGTCGGTTGTCATAAAAATCCATCTGGTTCACTAATATCCTTTTGAGAAGGCAATCTGTTGCCTTTATCTGGTCTGCCCTACATGTTACGTCAAATCCATGGCATTGGTTGACTCAAAAATGCCCTCTGAAATAGCTGAGAAAGTTAATCAGTTCAAGGAGAGCTAGCGATGGGCCCACATCCCGTGAATGGATTTTACAAAATGACAGGTGTTCTATGCAGATGAGCACTTGACTCACTTGTTTACTAATATTATTCTTTCTGTTATAGCAGTGTTATGTACCAGACAATACATCCCTGATGGTGAAGTGTCACTGGATTTGTAGTGACGTCAGCAGAGAGCGTTTGCGTGGGCTTCAGTTTTCCATCTTAGTTTGTATGAGCAACATCCCTAATAAAACCTCGCGTGTTTGTAAGAAGCCAAGAGGGTGGCACCTCCATGCCTTTTCTCTTTGCAGCAAACCCATAAGGTATAACAAAAGAGAAAACTGGCAATAAGGATTGAGGCAAGGAAACAACATTGCTGAAAAGAAAATTATCAACAAAAACAGTGGAGGCGGCATCGAGAGCAGAGGAAGATTCTCGAGACCGGACTCTCACACAAGTCAGGCAAAGCAAGTCACCGAAGGTTTAAGAAAAATAACAGAAAACAACGGTGAGTAAGAAGAACTACCGTTCCCAGAACTTGCTTGCCGTTGAAGTGAGTAGGGTATGCGCTACAGGGAACGCTGCAGTGACAAAGTTAAACAGGCTGCGGAATGGGGATTCAAAAGTCTTCCAACTCTGTACACGCCACTTACTCGGGAAAAGTCAAACAGTCAGGCAAAAAGAAAAATTCTAAGCTGCATTGTGGATAAGGGGATCTCTTGTGCCATACATTCAAAAGAATTGGAAGATAAGAAATTGGTTGAAGTATAAACCGTAGGAGCCGGTATCCGGATTAGAGAGAAACATGGATGCATTCGATGAAGTCTGTGAGACTTGGAACTCGTATGAGGAAAGATTCCAATTGTATCTCATGGCAAATCAAACACCAAAAGACCTGAATATCGTAACATTTCTCAGTTCAGTATGGCGTAAAATTTGAGTGCTGCTGCAAAACTTAGTTCACTCGGCAAAACTGGGAGATAAGTCCAACAGTGAACTAATTAAGATTTTTGAAGGGCATTTCTCACCTAGCCCTTTGTTAGTTGCAGAATGGTTTTGTTCCACTGCTGTAGTCAGAAAGAAGGTGAAAGCATTTTACAATTCATAATGACTTTAAGCAAGTTAGTAAAATACTGCGAGTTTGGTGCAACATTTGATGACATTCTTCGTAATAGTTTGGGATATGGACTCTGCAACGAGGACTATTCAGAGGAAGCTGCATACTGTAAGTGATTTAATTCTCATAGCTGCTATGGGAGCGGCCATTTCTATGGAGCTAGCAATAAAAGAAACTTCACAGATAGTGGCTGGAGTGAAGATCCACAAAATCGATACCAGAAGATACAAGGCTGCAAGTGTACAATCATGTTCCCGATGGGACGCTCAGCGGGGAAATGCTGAAGTAGAGAAAATAAGTGCAAGAAATGTGCCAAAAAGGCCATATTGCCAAGGCTCATAAAACTACTCCAATGCTGAGGATGTGCAAGAAAAAAAATACATCTAAGCAGACTTGTCATATCTATAAATTAGTAGATGAAGTTCGAGACCACTCAGCAGACAACGTACATGAGCAACCACAGGAACTGAAACTAGGTGGTCTTGTCAGTACAGGGCAATCACCAACATTTCTGGGCATTTCCAAAACTTAATGGCCGTGAAATCAAAATGGACGTGGATACAGGCACAACTGTATCGTTAATGCCTGACACAATTTATAATCAAAAGTTGAAGCACCTGCCTTTAAAACCGTCAAATGTGTTCCTAGGGACGTACACAGATGAGGTTGTACTATTAAAAGGATGTATTAGGGTGAAAGTAGAATTAAATGGCAAACAGTGGAAATGTCTCTTCCGTTGTCTGTGGAAATTTTCCTGCTTTATTTGGTAGAGCATGGCTGGCAAGGGTTTAACTTACTGGGGAGTAGTAAATCACCCAGTGGATTGAAAGAGCAATGTACAACAGCTTCCGGAGAAGTGTGAGAAGGTGTCTAAAGATTCACTAGGCTCAATGACAGGAATTGAAGTGAGCTGACGATGAAGCCAAATAGTACATCAGAATGTCTCAAGGATAGAATGTCATGTGCCATCAGGCCAAAAATCGAAGAGGGACTAGAAAGGCTAATCCAAACAGGAGTCATTGAACCAGTTGTTACAAGTAATTGGGCAACGCAATAGTTCCTGTATTGAAACATGAGGCTCAGTGAGAATACAAGGAGATTTTAAAATAACTATTCGTCTAGTATTGTGCACAGATTACTATCCACTGCCGCTGACTAAAGGATTATTTGATGGGCTTTCTGGAGGACAGAAATTCAGCAAAATTGACCTTTCACAGGCATATTTACGAATGAATGTGGCGGCAGAATCATAGCTGCTACTCACCATCAGGATGCACAGATGTCTTTTTCGTTACAGAATACTTCCTTTTGAAACTTATTTGCATCCTGCTAATGGAATGCAGATGAAGGCCTGTGGATCAGTGATGTTGGCCTCCTTGTCAATATGGCTCCCAAATGTGATGGTGGGCCAGAGACCATCATGCCTGCCCCACCATGGAACACGGCGCAGAATTCAGGTGCATGATTAATGAGGTCAGGGCTGGAAGATATGATGTGGTTTTCCCCTGGTCTCGGCAGCGAGAAGCACTCCACATTCCCACCCTTGGCATGGGACTTACTCCCAAATGGCGGAATTCCACCCTGTCCCAGGCTCTCACCAAATTCTCTACTTTGCTGTGCAAAGAGTGAAAGCAGGGAGGTGGTATGTCATCCTAACTGGTCCAGGAGCCCGGGGATGGGCTTTTAATTAGTTTGCTTTGGTAAGGAGCAAACAAGAAGGTCCACTACCCCAGAAATTGGAATTAGGTCCCAAAACATCCATTTCCCCAGAGATTAAGGTGGTAAGATTTCTACCAAGATGTCCCTTAACTTGAGACTATTGTTTTCCACAAGATATCAGATAAAACCCCAAAAGTCATAAAATTGTTAGATTAGTTTTGTGCAATAGTGTAATCTCTGATACTCCTTCTAAAAAAATGTTAATCCTATGAAGTTGGATTTAATAGAAACCCTTCAGTCCCAGCAAAGTGTTTATTTCATCCAACAGTTCCTATAAACACAACAACAATCATCTCACGCAGAAACTAAGGGTACATTTTATGAGGCTTTGTTCCTGAGAACACTAATTTGCACTTATATGATGTCTTTAACGTAGAAAAACATCCCTATGAGTTTCAACGAAGAATAATTAATTGGCGCAACCAAAGAAAGAGATATTGAAAGGGATAACTAAAGTTTGGTCAAAGAATTATGTTTTCAGAAGCCTGCATTAACAATAAGCTGAATGGTTGGAGGTAATTGAACTCCAACCGTATCCATTTGTATACTTAAAAATTCCCGAACTTTGGATCCTTCTGAGTCGCAATAATTCTGTGATTATTGCAGATGATTGCCCAAGTGTTCTCAGTTTATGTAAGTGGGGTGTGTTTCTCTGGGGATTCCATATTCAGCAAATAGAAATTTAATTGGATTTGTCAATAGTTTTGTTCGATCTAAAAACCTGAAAGTATGGTGATAGCTACTGTTTGTGTCAGGCATTCAGCTGACCAAAGGAATCTTGACGGTGTCCTGTAAGGCATTTGTGTTTCAGTGCACCAGTACGAGCAGAGCACAGAAACACCATACAGCATCAAGGGGAAGCAGGAGGCACAGCTGGGAGTTTAGTTCTGTTCAAATGCTCACCCTGTGTGTGTCCCGCACATCCACCGGAGAGGTGATGACCACTTTGTCACTATAACCTTGATCATTATTAGCAGCTTCTACAGATACCCAAAGCCCAGCATCTTCAGTCGAAACCAATTGTGCCGCAGCAGCTATTCAGTGGGAGGATAAAAGGAATCAATCTGAGCCTGAATAAAAAAAATTGTAACCTTTTACACAGATTGGCACTATGTGTAGCATGCGCATGGACCAAAAATCAGCATTAATATAAGCCATTTCTTGTCACAGGCATTGAAATTCTCATAGACCAGCTTTGTGACTCACACATTACTTACAGGTATTACCGCGCTAAATGAATTTATTTCCTGAATGTATTCTGTGTCATGTCACCGCAGTCACCACGAAGCTGTCCTCAGTGAAATACAATTACAGGCGCCACAGATGTACCTCCTGAACATTGTCGCTCTTTACCATGTTATTTTGTCCAGGCACAAGGAACATGTATTTCTTTTTATCCCTTGCCCTCGTATAGATGGAAATTATAAAACCTGTCAAAATCAGAGCGTCCTAATATTACGAGGCTGCTTGTGAACAATAAATCATGAGTAGTTAATTTTGATAAACTACAGTTCAAAAGCTTTTATGTAATGTTGAAACAGACAATGATGCATCGTAGTTGCATTGCAAATTCTAATATTTTGATTCGAGCAGCATGGTCTCTGTAGCAGGTCAAATTCACATTTATTCAAAGCTTCCACTGTTTTATTAAAAAATAACCTGTATCTTTGTGAAAAATGTTTGTGGAGTTTCTTTCCCCACTCATTTATAAGCATTGAGCCAAAGGACTCAAATTACACTTAAATCACACTGGCCTCGGATTTGTCGGGGTCACGATCCAGGCAATTACATTAGAAATTGTGCCCATCAGTGCCCTGAGTATGGCAGGTGAGTGGAAGGATACCTTGTCTGCCTGAAGGTGCTGAACACCTGCAGCAATACAGACACACCTTAGGCACCCATGTTGCCCGCATATCTCCACTGGAAAAAATGATTCAGGTTTACTTCAATGTTTTTAAATACTGGAGGTCAGCCCGCATCATCTCACTAGCTGCAGCCACCCCCAGTCTCACTGGGTTGCAGGGAGGTCCCTGACTATCCCTAAACTCCCAGTCTAGACAAATCTCTGTCGTGGCCCTACCCTTTCTGCATCACTGGCTTCGTAAGAGACAAGTAAAGGTTCTCCCTGCTTAAATGGCTGACAGGGACCCCCAGCTGAAATAGTGGCAGGGGTATGCCAGAAAGCTAAGCAGATTTGGCCCCATCATCACATCACATACTGATAAAGTCAGTGTGATGATAATAATGGATAGCTCTTGTAACTTTTCACCCTCTGAAGAAAAAACATCACCAAACATATTCCATTATACATTGCCCTTTATAAAGAAATGTTTTCTGCTGTCGGAAGTACTTTTTAACATTAAAACCTGTTTTGTAACAGAGGATATGAAAGAAAAGGGGGGGAAAAAAAGATTTGCTTTGATATTTGCATCATTCACGGCTAACGTCGTACTTTTGAAAGGCTGTCACTTTTTCTAAAGGAGGAAAGGGACCAGGTATAGTCCAACACTGAGGATAGTGTTGGATCTGTGCCTAAATTGTGGTGATCTGGGGTTACTGGCATACATGTTAACCCTTATGTTGAACTAATGTCCAATCCTCTGTGGAAACAGCCTGGTGTTGAGGCTGATCCATGTGTGATATTTTATGCTGAAATACTCATTCAGCCTCTTGAAGGACTGGAGTCAGAGGAGTGGGGTTCACGAATCGCCTCTTTGGGAAACCAACTAAGTCTCACTGCCACCCTGTACCCAGGTATTATCATCCCAATTTGGGATTTTAACCTCGCCAGACCCGAAACTGGAAATTTTCCATCTAACAGAATCAGCAATCTCCTGCTTAGTCAGCTGATTTTGAATTGAGGCCATCAATACGCACATCGCTGCAATGAGAAAAGGTGGTGAGCAATTTCAAACACCTTAAATATTATGACAGGGTGGTTTCTAGTCGGAGTACCAAATTCCCTTTACAGCTTTCAAGTGACATGTACAACAGCCGGGAAAAAGGATTCTCTGGAAATTTGTAAAGGTCCCATTATTACTCCAAAAATGTTGTCATGTTCCTTGAGCACCCCCCCCCCCCAAAAATTGCTCCCATGATTCGAAATGTTAAACATAAGTAACCTCTTGTTCTTTAGGGAACAAACATCGAAAGGGTTAAATTTCGGCCATCGAGGATGGAAAATGGTACTCTGTGGCTTTAAACCGAACTTGTGCTAATTCTAAGCTTTAGAGTCAGCCAGCCGTGTGCATTTAGTGCCTAAGGGCAGTCGAGCTCTTTACACACCGCATGCTTGAAGGGTTAAAGAACATGCTCATTACCATACAGCTAATTTTCTGTCAGCGCTACTTATCATTTGCAAAGCGATAGCAGAGTCTGTGGCCGTCTTTGAGCACTGACATGAGGTGGCAGCGACTGTCAGCAGCAAGACAGCAGCACCCCTTGGCTGGCACTTGCAGTGCATGCTAATGAGCAAAAGACACATCCCAGGGTGAAAGGTCAAAGCAATTATCAAATAATACCTTATTAAAAACAGTAAGTTACATCAACTTCAGCTGCCATGCAAAGAAAAAAAAATCATAAGATGAGAGGTGTCACAGGTCTGAGCAAGCAGTTTGCATGAACACTCTAAACAGAGTAGATAATATCAACAATTATCCAGTGGTGATTCATTAGAGTGAGGTATTATTCCATTATATGGCTCTGTATGTGACAGTGAGTGAGAGTGACAAGAAGCACTTGAATCACATTATGGATTAATAAGCAGCTGGGGCACTGTGTGGGCTGCCCGCTGCGACGACATACCTCTTGCTTACTGAGCCTGCATTCAGCTGAATCTTGGCTCCTGAAGAAAGACCCCCATTAGTACTGTTGGCTCCTCAGTATGTAAATGCAGCAGGGCTTCTGCAATTATTTTTAGAATCAGTCAAAAAGGTCTAAAGTCGGAACTAGTCACAGTGGCAGATGCTGTACTTCCAATGGATGTATCAAAACAACACCTGGATTATTTGTACCGGTTGGAAAGAACCAAGTCCATAACAGTAACATCCAACAAGGGTTTGTGAGTAACAATGGAAAAGGGTCTGAACGTTCTGACCAACAGATTTATTAATGTTCCTTAATGACAGAGAAACTAAAATGTACAAACAATAGGGCACTGTTATTATTTTGGAATTCATTACATTTAAGTGGAGAGATTACTATGCTTCTACTTTGTCCGTGCGTTATCCTTCTGCATGAGCCATTACCCTCTCCACCCAGGAAGCCGGATGAACGGTAAGTTGGGTACCAAATGGGGTTCAACTGTGGCTCATTGGCAGCATTCTCACTGAGTCAAAGGGTGATGAGTACGCTCCAGTACTGAGGGAGTGCTACATTCAAAGGGAATTTCTGTCGCGCACCCGCAACGTGTTTTGCAATAGCGGAGGCAGCCAGTCATTGGCTGTTAACATGGCGTCCCATTGTTCGCAACTGCTACGGGCCAGGTGACCTGCAGTTGGGGCTCGCTGTCAGTGGAAATGGAAGATCCCGCCGGGAGAAACAACCAGGAAGTCCCGCCCAATGTCAGAGGTGTTGCCTTTCAGATGGGACTTTAAACCAAGGCCCCGAAGATTTTCATAGAATTTACAGTGCAGAAGGAGGCCATTCGGCCCATCGAGTCTGCACCGGCTCTTGGAAAGAGCACTCTACCCAAGGTCAACACCTCCACCCTATCCCCGTAACCCCACCCAACACTACAGGCAATTTTGGACGCTAAGGGCAATTTATCATGGCCAATCCACCTAACCTGCTCATCTTTGGACGGTGGGAGGAAACTGGAGCACCTGGAGGAAACCCACGCACACACGGGGAGGATGTGCAGACTCCACATAGACAGTGACCCAAGCCGGAATCGAACCTGGGACCCTGGAGCTGTGAAGCAATTGTGCTATTCACAATGCTACTGTGCTGCCCCTTTTCAGCAGTGATGATATTTTGGGTTGAATTTCCGTTGTGGAGTTGGGACCCAACATCTGGTGAACTTTTTTTTTAGGGATATTCAATTAGTGACCAGGGAGCCATCCAATTAAATATGGCAGGCCGTCTCCCGAGGCTAGAGGGCCAATAGGAGGACCTCCAGTGATGACATAACTGTAGTCCCACTGTCAGCTTTTCAACTATCCCTATGGGAGAGACCTGAAACTTTTTGGATACAAGCAATTTGCAGGATTGAAATAGAGAATGATTTAGTTAAACTTCAGTGACTGTAACTTTTGAAGTTCTGTCAATGCTAGGAATATAAATACTTCATGGGGGTTTTAGGGGACTCCATTTGGAGGATGCTATATGATGTATGAGAGCTCATATGTGACTGCTTGGTGTCAGTGGACTGGCCCATATTCAAGAACTCAGCGACCAACCTAAACAAATACGCCACCACAGTCACAGACTTCATCAGCAAGTGTGTAGAAGACTGCGTGCCAAAGAAGGTAGTACGTCCCTTTCCCAACCGGAAACCATGGTTTAATCAGGAGATTCACTCCCTACTGAAGGCCAGGTCTGAAGCGTTCAAGACAGGCGGTCCTATACAGGAAATCCAGGTACGACCTCCGCAAAGTCATCAGGGATGCCAAGATTCAGTGCCAGACTAAGCTAGAGTCACAGATCAATGTCATGAACTCTCGTCAGTTGACAACTCGTCAGTAAACAACATAACAGGCTGCAAACCAAATCCAAGTAGAATCTCCAGCAGCAGCGCACCCCTCCCTGATGAGCTCAATGCATTTAATGCTCAGTTTGAGCAGGAAACCGTCACACCATTATCAACTGCCCCAGCAGCCTCGGACACACCTCTACTACCGTCACAGCTCCCAAAGTCAGAAATTGAACCCTCGGAAAGCGACAGGTCCTGGCGGTGTCCCTGGTCGTGCACTCAGATCTTGTGCAGACAAGCTGGCGGATGTGTTCGCGGACATCTTCAATCTCTCCCTACTCCGTTCCGAGGTTCCCACCTTCTTCAAGAAGACCACCATCATACCGGTGCCAAAGAAGAATCAGGCAACATGCCTCAATAACTAACATCCAGTGGCCTTGACATTGATCATTATGAAATGCTTTGAGAGGTTGGTCAAGAGACACATCAACTCCATGCTCCCACAATTCACATACCGCCAGAACTGGTCCACGGCAGACACCATCTCCTTGGCCCTACACTGATCCCTGGAGTATCTCGACAACAAGGACTCCCAAGTCAGACTCGTATTCATTGACTACAGCTCTGCCTTCAACATCATACTCCCAGCCAAGCTCTTATCAAAGTTCCAAGCCTAGGACTTGGCTCCTCCCTCTGCAACTGATCCTCAACTTCCTGACCTATAGACCACAATCAGTGAGGATAAACAACACCTCCTCCACAATAGTCCTCAATACCGGGCCTCGCAAGGCTGCGCACTTAGCCCCCTACTATACTCCCTATAAACAAATGACTATGCAGCAAAATATGGCTCCAACTCCATCCACAAGTTTGCTGATGACACGACATGGGTCGGATCTCAAACAACGATGAGTCAGAATACAGGAGGGAGATAGGGAACCTAGTGGAGTGGTGTAACAACAATAATCTGTCCCTAAATGTAAATGGCAGCAAAACTAAAGAGCTGGTCACTGACTTCAGGAAGCAAAGTATCGTACACACCCCTGTCTGCATCAATGGTGCCAAGGTGCAGAAGGTTGACGGCTTCAAATTCCTAGGTCAGCAAAAATCTGTCCTGGTCCACACACGCCAACACTACGACCAAGAAAGCACCTATATTTCCTCAGGGAATTAAGAGAATTCATCATGTGCATATTGACTCTTACCAATTTCTACAGATGCACCATAGAAAGCATCCTATCTGGCTGCATCACAACCTGGAATGGCAACTGCTCAGCCCAAGACCGTAAGAGACTACAGAGTCGTGAACAGAGCCCAATCCGTCACGCTGCCTGAGGAAAGCAGGCAGCATAATCAAAGAACCCTCCCATCCGGGTTATTCACTCTTCCAACGTCTTCCATCAGGCAGGAGGTACAAAAGTCTGAGAACACGCACAAACAGATTCAAAAACAGCTTCTTCCCCGCTGTTATCAGACACCTGAATGACCCTCTTATGGACTGAACTGATCTCTTTGCACATCTTCTCTACTTAGTACTCCACTCCGTATGCTCACCCATTGCCTGTGCCTATGTGTTTGCATTTTGTATTTATGTATGTCCTTTGTCTTTTCTTTCATGTGTGGAATGACCTGTCTGGACTGTACGCGAACTATACTTTTCACTGTACCCCGGTACATGTTACAATAAAACAAATTCAATCCAATCCAATTCAACAGTGGAGATTGATAACCAGTTATGCCAGCTAGAAGACTCCAGGGCTGGTAGCCAGACCCACAGTGCAGGCATCAAATCAAAATCCTCCAACTGTAGTCCTATTTTCACCCTCAAATCCTAGCACGTGTCAAGATACTGGAGTAAAAGGAATATTCAAGAATAGAACAAAATAGAAATTAAATTTGGATAAAATTAAGTGGAGAATAGGATTGATATGAGTACATCCGTTTGAAAGGGTTCTTTGAAATGTAAATCAACGTAGCAGCAGATACGTAAGTGTTTACCTAAGTGACTAGGGGATAAACAATTGTGTATTAAAAATAGGTGTTAGAACTGTAGAAGAAGTGAGTTGAAAATGGAGAGAGAAGAATACAATTTGCACCTGTATGCTAAAAGCTTGGCCCAAGGGGTGTTCTGGGTCAGGTAGCATCAAAAGAGAGAAACAGTACATCCACGGCAGGTTGACTGAGTACAGCAGGAGAGGAGGAAGAGAGGTATCACTGCTGGGCAACTGCAACCATAAGGACACCCAGCTGGAAAGGCAGTTCGTCTACCAGAAACAAATTGGTGCAGAAAGCCGCTGTTTTTAAAAAAAACTCAGAGAAGAAACACTACACTGAACCTAAGAAAGGTTCCCCCAAGCTGCAAGATAACCTGTGGATGGTAACTATATGCCGGATTTAGTTCATAAAGTTACTAGATATTTGGATATCATTTGGGAAACAAATATTTCTCGGAGTTCAGGAATGTAGATAGCTGGGAACGGGGTTTAACTTCATTGGATGCTATATGTGTGTAGTTATTTATAGTTAAGTGTATTGTTTTGTATTGTCTTTCTTATGTGTTCCTTTTACATTAGTAAATATTTTTTAGTAATTGATAAAAACAAGACTTGACTGTTTCTCACTGGTTTGCATATCTTTTCCCACAGTAGACCAAATTGAAAATATACACCACTATGAACAAGTGTTCCAAGTTACTGTTCTGGGTTTTGGATACCCTCGTATTAACCATCAGCAGGGTTCTAAACATAAGGTTATTCCAAGAGACAGACCTGCACTGGGGGCACGTGTTGAATTAATGGCCCAGAGTAACAATTTTTGATAGACATTGAAAGGGTTTGTGGAGGTGGGTGTTGGGGAAGGCAGTAAATCAGCCCCGATATGCAAAAAGTGGAAGTTGGACAATTTCCAAATCACTAACTCCCCGCCTTTCCATCCCATTTTCAGCACCATAAATGCCTGTCACTATTACATTGAACACTGATGACTGCTGTTTCAAGCTATTGTTACCTGTCTACACACAACTATATTTCCAAATAAAATTTCA
Organism: Scyliorhinus canicula; assembly: GCF_902713615.1. Taxonomy (NCBI): domain Eukaryota; kingdom Metazoa; phylum Chordata; class Chondrichthyes; order Carcharhiniformes; family Scyliorhinidae; genus Scyliorhinus; species Scyliorhinus canicula. The sequence goes on from NC_052166.1 coordinate 45,462,994, forward strand.
CAAGTATCGCTGAACAATTTCTGAGTTTTACTTTATGCCCATGAGATTCCTTGGTTCATTCTCTATTTGGAAGTTTGTTACCCCATAACTTAAGATTGTGATTAATCTGATGTATAAATCCTTGCAATAAAAGCAACTCACTGATATTACCTGAGTCGCACCATCTGATTGCTGTACAACAAATCTCGAAGTACTCATTTGGATACAGAACTTGAGTAAAAATAGAGACAAGCTGGAGAAGCTTTTCACCTTGCATTCATCAGGACAGGTGCAAGAATACCTAATTTCAAAAGAGGCAACAAGAGGCTAGCAGTGCTGATTCGTTGATAAATCAATTCTGATTGGTCGAAGCATTCTATCCATGAAAAGCTATTGAACATGCATTGAAGGCATCAAAATAAAGCCAATCCTGCTCTAGTCCAAGTCATTTTGTATCCTTTTCAGCAATATTCAGTGGATGGTAAAGAAGAACCTTGGCTGATTATTGCCTTTCCCAGTACTAAGACAACTAGCTATAATGTAAGCCATTATCTTTTCAGTGCCATAAATCACCTCAAATCTGGAATAATCCCCTCATTTTCTAAGTATTAAATTCATTCCTGTAACCCAGAGGATAGTAAATGGCCATCACATCCCTCAACTACTTTGAATATTTCAAAACTATACATGATATTTCATTCTGAACAATGATGTAAACAGTGTTAATAGGCAGTTGATGTGTTTTCTACCTTCAAATCACAGTCACATCTCTACATACACATTTAAAAAGGGTCAGTCATGTTTACCATATGAAGCATTGCGGTTTGAGAAATAAGCAGAGATATCAGAACTCCAGGTTCAATGTTCTGGTCCTATTAATGGACTAATGAGATGAATGTAGGATTTTAGATATCTTGGACTGGATTCTCCATTATTCTGACTATGTCCCCATGCCGGTGTCAAAATGGTAGAGTTTTACACCAGAAAACCTGGCATCAAAGGGACACGAATTCCCAGCCCTGCAGGGGGCTAGCAGGGACCCGGTATAGACTAGCAGCTTTTTGCTGCAGATAGGAACCCCCGCACTTACGGGTCAGAGGCCGCGCATGTGCACGGCGGCGACCTCCAGCGGCCGCACCGTGCTCCATGGCGGACTCGGACTGCGGAGCTAGACCCACAAAAGAGACCTCCCAATTGGCCGTGCGCCTCACCCTCAACCCCTGCACAAACATTCCCCAGCCGCCTATAAGCCCCCCCCCACCCCCCCAACCAGGACAGACTGAGTCCGCAGCCGCCACGCGAGTATCCCGCCTGGCTGGAGCACATCAGTTCCATGCCATCAAGGCTTCGACTGATTGGGGGCCCGAGTACGTTGTTTTTCGGGGCCCACAGAATCAAGGAACCAGCGCCGGTCCCGATTACGTGCGGAAGAAGCATTCTCCACCCCTGCACCGGTCCAGATTTTGTGCGGGAACAAGCATTCTCCACCCCTGCGCCAGCTGCGATTTTGTGCGGGAACAAGCATTCTCCACCCCTGCGCCGGCCGCGATTTTGACACGGAGAATACAGCCCATTGGATTTCAAGTATTTGGCGCAGTTAGGGTTAAAAGTCTGGGTTAGAGTGTGTTTGACTGCTTCAATCATGTTTATAAAAGAATCTTGGTTTGAAAGACAACAAAGCTTCTCGGAGCCTGAGGTGCAATTAGCTATCATAAAAGCTTGGGCCAATGCAATTTTGTTTTGATCAAGGGGATTCCCTGGGAAGTTCATTTGTTTTAGGCTTGGTCAGATGATGTCATTTCTGAGTGGAGCTACGGCATCATGCTTTTGGAGATTGCCATTTTCAGTTTCAGTTCTGATTCTGGCTGAAGCTGATACCAAGTATGGCAGTTTGTTCTCACCGTGGTTTAGATAAAAGATATTAACTGTATTTAAGCAGTGCAGACTTGTCTGAGGACAAGGGGAAGCTGAAACAAGCCAGTTGAAACAGCTTTTGAAGACATCCAGGCAGAGGTTCTGCAGGGGTTCAGACCAGAGTCAGATCTGTTCTGTAAAGCGGTGTCAAGAGATTTCTTTCTCAAAGAATAATTCTGTAAAGCAAGTTTACTCTGTGCCATTGGTATTTAGAGTGGATTGAGAGCTGAGATGGTCTATTTTCTTGTTTTTTAAATGAGAATAAAAATATCAAGTAAGGGTATTGTATTTACTGTGTTGAGTAGTATTGTTTAAGAGGGAATTGTCTGGTGTGATGTTAAAGGGTTTAATACTGTGTTAGTAATAGAGGACGCGATTCTCCCAAAAGGGAACAAAGTCCTCTAGCGAGTGCATTTAGCCGTGTTGAATAAGGGGCCTGAATGAGGAGCCCACGGCCGAATCCGCACATAGCCCCAATTCGTACAGTGGGGAGCTCCGCTAGCCGGAACTCCTCATTATAGTGAGAGATCGGGGCGCCATTTTTAAATGACGAGCTCCCTAAAACAATCCCCTCCCCCCCCCCCCCACCCCCCACCCCCCCAGTCTGAACGCACTATTGGAGGATCCCCAAGCCCCCAATATACTTTCCCTTCGGTTTTAAGTGTAGAATTTGACATTTTAAACCATCTCAATATCATTTATGTACTTTGGACTCAGCCCAAAAATAGGCAAGTACGGGAGCATTTCCATTTTAATGAGGCTCACACTGGCGCCATACAAATGCATCAAAAAGAAATAGGAAATAAAGTGCTGGTCTCCGTGAGGAGATTTTCCATTTAAGTCTGTAAATGTGTAAGAAAACTTCAAATAAATTATTGTTTGCTGCTGTGTTTAAAATTTGGGCCATCATTTTACATCTATTGTGAACCCGATTAGTTGCAGGAAATTTGCTCGTCTGGTTCTTCAGTGTGGAAACGGCCTCACTTTTAATGAATCAAGTGTTCAGGTGCAGGGATTATTAGACTGTCAGAGAAAAGGAAATGCAGTACCTTTGTTTGAGTTTTCACAATATTTTATTCCTCTGGGCACAAATACACGGGAAATTGTATACACCAATGAATCTGTTTGATGGGTATCAAAGCTTTTACAACCATAACGTTTGTGACATGGAGATCTAGTTGTAAATGTTAATCTAGCTGCATTTTTGATGTGTGAAAAGTACAGTACAAGATCTATCTGAAAGTAATCATCTGAAATTGCTCATCATTTTGCTTCCTTCCTATCTCAGATGGCCGCTCTCCAGAGTCCGTTTTATGGAGATAAAATGAATCTCTTTTCTCTTTGTAAAAAGATAGAACAATGTGACTACCCGCCTCTTCCAGCAGAGCACTATTCTGAAAAGGTAAGTGCTCAACTGAGCAGCTGATCAAGGAACTGTTTGGCAAGAGAGACAATTACTGTTGTTTGGAAAATGTATTTGAATAAAGTGACTACATTAGTGCTAACACATTTGTCAGACTGTGGGGCTGCATTTTCTAGGTCTAGTAGCAGGATCGAAGGCAAGCACCGGCCGGAAATACCTGCACCGGACAGCATGCCAATTTCCAACTGATGTTCCCAACACCAGTTAGTTTCACTGGAATGGGGCAGCGTTGAGGTTAGCATTGCTGCATATGGCGCTGAGGACCTGGGTTCGAATCCCGGCCCCAGGTCACTGTCCATGTGGAGGTTGCACGTTCTCCCTGTGTCTGCGTGGGCTTAACCCCCATAACCCAAAAGATGTGCAGGATAGGCGGATTGGCCACGCTAAATTGCCCCTTAATTGGAAAAGATAATTGGGTACTCTAAATTTGTAGAAAAAAAAAAGTTTCACTGGAATGTGGGAGGGGGTGACGCCGAGCGGCCTTAAGAACCTACGTATCTATTGATAACTGCAACTAAGGTCGTTAAAGAGCTCCTTAAAAGCTCATCAAAGGACTTGCTGAGATCTTGCTGGGGTGCAGAGGCTGAACATTGGGTCAGGGACAAACAAGGTACATGGAGACGAGTACACAACAGAGAGTCAGTCATGGCAGTTCTGAGAAGCTAGGTGGCCTCATCAGAGGGAGAAAGGTTAACTCTGCTACTTCGGGTCAGTGCAAGTTGCAAGGAATGTAGCCACTAAGTATTTGGGCAGTGCAAGGGTCATCACCCGACTGGCATCAGAGGGCATAGCAGGAGGAGATTGGCCTTCCAAACACAATTGGAAGGCCACTTTAGTGCAAGGAAGGCAGTAAGAGCAAGCTTCTCAGATTTCGAGTCCACTGGAGATGAAGAGCAAGATCCTTCGCAGGAAGGGCAGAACTCCAGGGATCGGAAAGGCAGAGGAGAAGGTTGAGGAGTCCTTGAACACCATGTACTCAACGCAGGCTGTACTGCGAAGACGAAGCTACCTCAGAGAATCAGTGGGGCATGGGACTGTGAGTCTCCAGGAGGACGGCCACAGAGATTTGCATCCTCGTGATGGAAGACCTCACACCTCTCTCAGCAATGCCCACCATGCGCTGTCAATAGCTGTCAAAGTCACTTTGGTCTTCAATTTCTTCGCCTGTGGCTCCTTCTAAGGATCAGCGGCGAACCTTTATGGTATATTACAAGCGGCAGCACATCACAGGTGCAAGGTGTCATCGACTGCACCCACATGGCCATCAGGGCATCGAATGATGGGCCTGTAAATCTTCTCACCAGGAAGTCTTTCTACTCCCTTAACGGTCCACTGATCTGTGACCACATTAAGAGTGTCCTACATATGTGCACTCGCTTTCCTGGCAGATGCTATCTCTTCATCCTTTACAGTTCTGGCCCCCAAACTACATGGGCAAAATGTTGGGGACCGGTGATAAGAGTTAGAGGAAGATGCAGAGCACAGAGATGTTCCAGCCGCATAGGGGAGTTGCCAGGCTCGATAGGCAGGTCTGATCACAATGTTCTCAGTGTCAGAGATCATCTGACCCGGGTTTGTTTCAGCTGATTCCTTCTAACCCGGGATAAACAGCATAGTTGGGAACTCATCTTGAGCTGCCAGTGAAAACACTTCCATCTGTGGAAGTAGTTGAGTCGGAAACATTTAGGGACCTTCAAGCAGCTATTGGGTAGGTACATGGATTACGGTAGAATGATGGGGTATAGATTAATTTGTTCTTAATGTAGGACAAAAGTTCAGCACAACATCGTGGGCCAAAGGGCCTGTTCTGTGCTGTATTTTTCTATGTTCTATGAAGACACAACATGGAAGGTCATGGCATCTGCCCAGAGGCTTCATTCTCACCATTTACAGACCCTTGTTCCCCTTCTTCATTTCAACCCTCTTTTCCTGTCCTGTCATTAATGAATGAAGGCTCACATATCTAGCTTTGTGGGTCGATATTTACATAGTGTTCAAAAAGACAATAAGTGCACAGGTACAGTGACAGACACACTCGTGACTCATTCAGTGGTTTACCCGGCGAGACAGCCTCGGCACTCGGGCACCTCTACCCACTGCTCCAGTACATCTAATTAAAAGTCCATTCCCATGAAAATTGCGACTGCTTTTTCCAGGGGAGGGATGAGGACCCAGAAATAATCCCAATGTCTATTTTCCATCCCCCCGGAAGGAAAGTCCTGCCCCACGCGTCGAAGGAAGGCTGGGAAGGTGGAGGCAAGACTTCAGCAGGATTTTAAAACTGGATTGCGTGCTTTTTAGTTTAAAATTATAACCAATCCTTTTCATGCTCAATTTAAGATCACTCGCATAGATAATGTTTCCCTATGGCAAAATTCAGGTTTTTATTTGATAAAGTATTTGATCTGTATCGCCAGCTCTCCACAGTTTAGTGTTTAGGAGTGAAGACAGAGCATTAATCTCACTCCATTCCCATCGTTATTTGTCTAAGGATGCAAATAATTTAATAATACAGCCTGTTCAAGTTGTATGAATATAATTTCCAGTCATACAAAGATAACGGACAAGGCAAGCTCGTCAATCCGTCTGACATGCTTTCGGCATCACGCTACATACATGACCGAGAGCTGTGATGAGACAAGACAGATTTTTTTTCTTTTATTCATTCATGAGATGTGGGTGTCACTGGCATCCCTAATTGTCTTGCTCGGCCATTTCAGAGTCCACCAACTCCTTCCATGTCACATGTAGGCCAGACCAGATAAGGATGGCAGATTTCCTTCCCTAAAGGAGATTAGTGAGTGATGATGGGTTCTTACAACATGGTCATCATTAGATATTTAATTCCAGAGGCGGGATTCTCCGGTTGCCGACCGCAGAAATCGCGTTTAACAATTGGCTGGAGAATCCCCGTTCACGAACGAATTGGGGGCGGCGCCGCTTTCGCCATGCTCCATAAGACCATAAGATGTCGGAGCAGAATTAGGCCACTCGGCCCATTGAGTCTGCTCCGCCATTGAATCATGGCTGATATTTTCTCATCCCCATTCTCCTGCCCCTACAAAGCAGCGTACTCGGAGAGTATGCCGCGTGCCGTATCGACATTGCCTGAGGCCCACCCCCCGATGCTCCGTCCCCGACCGGTCGAGTTCCCGACGGCGACGGTCGCGTGTGGTCTCATCTGTCGGGAACTCAGCGTGCCGGCTGCAGACTCAGTCCAGCGCCGCCACAGTCGGAGGAGGAGGGCCGATCCGCGGGCAGTGGGGACTTTGCCAGATGCTGGGGGCACTGTTGGGGGGGGGGGGGGGGTCCGGGACAGGCGAGCCGGCCAAAGGTGGGAGCACTATTTTGCAGGCTGGGTCCGCGAGCGGCCGGTACCATGTTGCATGGCGCGGCCGCTGCAAGCCGCCGCTGTGTGCATGCGTGTCCACGGACCCTGCAATTCTCCGGGCCATATCGGCCCCGAGAGCCAGGTGTTCTACGCTGCCTGGATGCTAGCCCCCAGCCAAACGGAGGATCGATGGCCATTTTACGCCATTTTCTCTGTCGTAAAATGCCACAGTTCCCACGCTGGCGTGGGGACATAGCCTCAAAATCGGAGAATCCAGCCCCAGGATTTTATTGAATACAAATTTCACCATCTGCTGTGGTGAGATTTGAACCCGGATCCCACAGGTCCCCAGGTTTATTTGAAATTAAGGTTCATCATTCTGGAAACAAGGAAAGAACAACCACTATGGTTGTGCATTGTGTTTCTGATTGCCCTTTCTCCCCTTCTTAAAGTGGAACTCCTGAGTTCTTGCCTCCTTCCATTCTTTGCTCTGACTCTGAATTCTTACCTTTCCTTTAATTTGGGCAGATTTGAAGCCTGCGGTATGGAGCAGACCAAATCCGTCCATGTGCGACAGGAATGGCTCTACAGGTGTGTTAAACTAACCACTGATGTTTCTCCAAGTTGCAGCAATACTGACTGGGCATCCAACACACATACAGCATTGTGTGGGGGTGACAGGGACGGGAGCAACTTCTTCCTCCCTGAATTGAAGTGAAGGCCCATCGTGCCGTCTCCTACTCAACGTAGCTCCTGCCTACAGCTTCAGAACTGTGCAGAACTTTACTTCCCTCTGTGTTTCTTTCCCTTTCACAAACTTTAGGCTTTTTAAATTAAACATCAGCGTCAACTAACGACTAATTTCTGATTTAGCTACCAAGGCACTCTATAATTCTTTCATGAAAACACTCCACATCGCTTCCTTTCTTTCCTCTTTTAAGACGCCCGCTAAAACCTACCTCTTTGCCCAAGCATTTGGGGCTAGATTCTCCCAAATTGGTACTATGTCCCCACGCCGGCGTAAAAACACTGGAGTTTTACTCTGGAGATTCCTGCAAAAAAGATGAGCTGATTCAATGACCTGGGGGCTAGCAGGGACCCAGAGTAATTCACACAGCTATAGCTGCGGATACGGGCCCCGTACTTCCCGCACGGTTTTGATTCCGCGCATGCGCACACTGGCGGCCTCCAGCGGCTGCGCCGAGTGCCATGGCGGACTCGGACTGCGGAGCCACACATAAAAACTAGACCCCCACGAGCATCTGACCACGCGGATCTGTCCCCCAGCCACCTATAAGGCCGCCCCCTTCCCTCGGTGTCCGATCCCCTGCAGCCGCCACCCGAGCATCCCGACCGGCCATTGGGAACTCGGCCGGTCGGGAGCGGAGGATCACTGGGCGACCTCTGTCAGTGGGCCCCCAGCCGCGCGGAGTACTCCGTGATCACGCCGATTCTTGGAACCGGAGAATCGCCGGACCGGCGCCGGGCCTGATTTCAGTGTGAAATTGGATTCTCCGCCCCCGCGCTGGACCCGATTTTGCCGCGGGTCTGCAGAAATCCAGCCCCCGGTCTTTTGCACCAATACCTCCTCATGGAACTCGGTGCCATATTTTCTTTGATAACACTCCTATGATGTGCATTGTAGTTCTTTACTGTGTTAAAGGCGCTGTACAATTGCAAGTTGTTGTTGCCCCAAGTCTTTTACTCTTTACAGTTTCGAGTTGACCTGCACCATGGGCCATGACAGTCAACTTCATCTTTTAAATAAAGAAATAAAGCCTTTTTTCTAAAAAAAAAGAGATGAACTGGGGCTGGCTGACCAGAGGACCTTCTTCGCCTGTATCCCTCAAACTGCTGTGACCCTGTTTACTAATTCCCGAGTTACCCATTAGCCTTGGTCTAACCATACTTGCTTGTAGGCAGGATGTCAAATCCATGGCACAGGTGAAAGGTGGTTACAGTGGGCTGCTCCAGAACCGGTATCTTTGGGGAAGATGTGCAAGATGGGGAGAGAACTGAAGACCTTACGTACATGAACCTTCATCTACTCTTTACCAATGAACCACTCAGGCTATTCAAGTATCTTAATTTTGAGAACCAAAAATAAACTATAAGACAAGAAAGAAAGAAAGAAAAAAAGAAAATATGACAGATGGAGTACTAAATGTGAAATGATACACCTTGGTGAAAAAGAGCAATGATTACTCTTTGGATGGGAAGGTGCGGCGCTGGTTTAGCACACTGGGCTAAATCGCTGGCTTTTAAAGCAGACCAAGGCAGGCCAGCAGCACGGTTCGATTCCCGTACCAGCCTCCCCGAACAGGCGCCGGAATGTGGCGACTAGAGGCTTTTCACAGTAACTTCGTTGAAGCCTACTCGTGACAATAAGCGATTTTCATTTTTAATTTCATATGAAAGAGCCAGGGAGTTTTTTTTGGTGGGTGGGTGCAACGTCACATAGAAATATAGAAATTAATCTTCAGGTAAGATAGGCTGCGAGGTAAAAGAGAAGGGGGCATCGCAATTGTGATCAGGGAATTAATTACAGCAGTAAGGAGGGACAACAGCTTAGAAATCTCTTCAACTGAATTCACATTTGTAGAACGTAAAAACCAAAAGAGAGCAATCACATTGCTGGGAGTGTGAATACTACACTCCCAGCAAACAGTCTGAGAGAAGTACAAGAGTAGATATGTAGCCAATATGTAGCTTGGCGGAAGGGGTGCGTAGTGGCAATGTCACTAGGCTAGCAACCCAGAGGCCCAGGCTCTAGGGACATGGGTTCAAATCCTAGCTCAGCAACTGGCACAATTTAAATTCAATTAATTAAAAAAACAAACCTAGAATTGAAAGATAGGCTCAGTAACGTCAACCATGAATGTATCATCGTTTGTTGTAAAAGCCCACCTGGATAGCGAAGGAAACCTGTCCTTAACTGGTCTGCAGACTCCAGACCGACAGCAATGTGGTTGACTCTTAACTGGCCCCTGAAGTGGCCAAGCAAACCACTCTGTTCAAGGGCTATTTGGGATGGGCCTTGCCAGCGATGCCTGCATCCTTTGAATAAATAAAACAAAATTTGCTGTGCTTTTCAAATCTGAAACTTTGATCTAGAATCTTCAAAAAAATTGATGTTTGACTGGAATTTCTGAGAAGAAAAAGATATTCCAACAGATTATTGTAGTTATTGAGAAAACAGTTTTCAACGCCACAGACATGAGCTTTTCATTATTTTGTGCCATATAAGGAAGCTAGAATAATACATGTTTCATGTCTATTATTATTGACTTGTTCACTTACTATTCAAGAAATGTAATAAGGTCCAGTGTTACGTATGGTGTCTTTCAAAGGCAAGGCGGATTCTTTGGCGGAACGAGGTAGAGCCAGTAGCTGAGGTAATTTAAAATTGCTCCTCTGTTAGTCCCAGTATGTTATGATATTCTCACCTTACAGAAAAGATGCACAGTGAGCTTGTACGGTTTGCCTCATTTTAATAAGAGCACGGGGAGGCCACACCGACAAATATAAGAAACAAAGTTTTATTTACACAAACTACATGTACACTGCCCGGTAGATCCCTACCGGGTTCCTCATGCTAGGTGCCTTACTGGCCGACCTTCTATACATTGGTTAATAGAGATAACCCACCCCCTAGCGGGGGGAGCTCATACTCCGCAAGGAGCACGGGGAAGACAAACATTCCCCCACCCCGTAGGTTCAATGCGGGATATTACACTCATGCCCAATGAAATTCAGAACACGTACATCTATCCTATATAAATATAGGCAGCACGGTAGCATGGTGGTTAGCATAAATGCTTCACAGCTCCAGGGTCCCAGGTTCGGTTCCCGGCTGGGTCACTGTCTGTGCGGAGTCTGCACATCCTCCCCGTGTGTGCGTGGGTTTCCTCCGGGTGCTCCGGTTTCCTCCCACAGTCCAAAGATGTGCGGGTTAGGTGGATTGGAGATGCTAAATTGCTCGTAGTGTCCTAAAAAGTAAGGTTAAGGGGGGGGGGGGGGGGGGGGGGGGGTTGTTGGGTTACGGGTAGAGGGTGGATACGTGGGTTTGAGTAGGGTGATCATTGTTCGGCACAACATCGAGGGCCGAAGGGCCTGTTCTGTGCTGTACTGTTCTATTCTATTCTATTCTATTTCCACCTCTTAAACCACTTAAGAAGCACATACGTTCCATGGGAACCATGTAAACTCACACCGTAAGACCTTAAAACCTGAAGTGCTTTGAACCTTACAAATTATCCGGGATTATGAGGTAAATAAACAAAAGCAAAATTCAAACATTTCACAGAAACGGTTTTGCGGTGTTAAAATGGCCTTCTTAATTGATTGAACATTATTCCTGTATTTTTAAAGCAAATTTCGCACTGATTTGGTGTCACAACTGTTTTCTTGCTGTTTCTTATTTCCCCCTTTGTTTATGGGAAATATATTTACAATTTCGTATGTTCCAGAACTCTTGATCCCATTGTCTCATTAACAAATCTTTCTTGCAATCTTCCCAGGGTTTGGATTTAGAAAGCAGGTATAATATTTGCACTGTAACTCTCACTGGGGATTACCACGAGCAATCTGTGTGCTTTATGTAATCTCAGATTCCTCTTTACTAGCTTCATTTGAAATATTCTCTCAATGACTTTTGACAGATCTGCACTTTCCCTTTCACATTTCACTTTACATTACCTTCATTTCTAGTTTATATTTTCTATTCCCTGCCAGTTATTTGAATTTTGTTCACAGCCTGAAACACCTAGTTTCAATCATTTTATCACAATGCTTGGTAGGGGGAGGTGGTTTTCTCACTGGGCTAGTAAACCAGAGGTCATGCTCTAAAGACCTGGGTTCAAATCCCACTATGGCAGACTGAGTCCGCAGCCGCTACACTCAGTTCCCAAGGGGTGAGACCGTGAGAGACCCACGCCGTCGGGAACCTGGCTGGTCGGGGGCAGAGCATTGAGGGGTGGACCTCAGGCCTGGATACGTGGCCCGGTGAGCTCTGCGAGTCTGCGCTTTGGAGGGGGCGGAGCATCGGGGGGGGTGGGCCTCAGGCCTGGATACGTGGCCCGGTGAGCTCTGCGAGTCTGCGCTTTGGAGGGGGCGGAGCATCGGTGGGGTGGGCCTCAGGCCTGGATACGTGGCCCGGTGAGCTCTGCGAGTCTGCGCTTTGGAGGGGGCAGAGCATCAGGGGGGTGGGCCTCAGGCCTGGATACGTGGCCCGGTGTGCTCTGCGAGTCTGCGCTTTGGAGGGGGCGGAGCATCGGGGGATGGGCCTCAGGCCTGGATAAGTGGCCCGGTGTGCTCTGCGAGTATGCGCTTTGGAGGGGGCGGAGCATCGGGGGGGTGGGCCTCAGGCCTGGATACGTGGCCCAGCGTGCTCTGCGAGTCTGCGCTTTGGAGGGGGCGGAGCATCGGGGGGATGGGCCTCAGGCCTGGATACGTGGCCCGGTGTGCTCTGCGAGTCTGCGCTTTGGAGGGGCGGAGCATCGGGGGGGGGGGCCTCAGGCCTGGATACGTGGCCCGGTGTGCTCTGCGAGTCTGCGCTTTGGAGGGGCGGAGCATCGGGGGGGTGGGCCTCAGGCCTGGATACGTGGCCCGGTGAGCTCTGCGAGTCTGCGCTTTGGAGGGGGCAGAGCATCGGGGGGGTGGGCCTCAGGCCTGGATACGTGGCCCGGTGAGCTCTGCGAGTCTGCGATTTGGAGGGGGCGGAGCATCGAAAAAGCAGCGCCGCACCGGATTCTGTCAGGGATTTGGATTCTCCGGCTCGTCGGCAAACGCGATTTCGGTGTCGGCAAACGGAGAATCCAGCCCCAGGTCTCTGCTACTTATTGTCCAGCTACTCATTTGGTCATTCCAAACTTTTGACCATGGCCATTTGGAAGGTCAAGGGCAGCAGATGCATGGGAACACCAAGTTCCCCTACACACACCATCCTGACTTGGAAATATATCATCATTCCTTCACTGCCGCTGGGTCAAAACTCCCTCCCGAACAACACTGTGAGTGTACCTACACCACATGGAGTGCAGCAGCTCAAGAAGGCAGCTCACCACTACCTTCTTAAGGGCAATTAGGGATGGGCAATAAATGCTGCCCTCGCCAGCGACGTCCACATCCCTTGACTGAATTTTAATAATTAACTTGCAGTTATATAGAATCAAGTGGGATGAATGTCAATCCCAGTGACTTTTGTGGTTAATGAGGAAATAATTTTAATACTACAGCCATGAACTATTTATTATTTTGCATCAAATAAGAAGCTCGAATAGAATTGTTTGCATGTCCACGACTATTCACTTATTCTTTTGCTATTTTTTGAAATTTAAAGTGTAAATTCGGTCTAGCGTTAGATATTTTTGTGTCATTTGTGGTGACTTGGAAGAGCGAGGCAGGGCCAATACCTGAGCTCGCCTCAAAAGACTTCTCCATTTTTTTCCCAGTATGCTATGGTGTTCTTACCTCAGAGTGCACAATGAGCTTGTACTGTTTGCCTTATACCTGGTAAAGTCCAGCATATAAAATGTACTCTTCCATGTCCTGATCATTAGCCAAGTTTGTGGGTCAGTCATCAATGGTGCCCTGGACTTCGTTCCAGCCTTCAAATCATTAGAAGATGTCACAACGATGAGGTTTTATAAGATTGTCATGTTTTGTGATGTGGTATTTAGTTTAGGGTAAAATGAAGAGGATTAAATGACTGTTCTGAAGTGAGGCGAATAACAGGCCTGGGTATCGGAGCTAACGATTAAAGGGAGGCATGCGCTGTTTTCAGTGGCGTGCAGAGGGGGGGGCCGACGGTGCATTGGCCCCGGGCATCCATTGGATGGGGGCATCCAATCAGAGAAGGAAAAAAAAAAATTTAAAAAAAATAAAAAAAATTTTGTTTTAAAAATTTAGATTACCCAATTATTTTTTTCAATTAAGGGGCAATTTAGCGTGGCCAATCCACCTACTCTGCACATTTTTTGGGTTGTGGGGGCGAAACCAACGCAGACACGGGGAGAATGTGCAAACTCCACACGGACATTGACCCAGAGCCGGGATCGAACCTGGGACCTCAGTTCCGTGAGGCGGTTGTGCTAACCACTAGGCCACCGTGCTGCCCCAGAGAAGGAAATAAGATAGTAATTTTAAAATTTCAGCGGTGATAAATCAATTTTTGAAGGTTCACCACACTGCAGAGGCAGTTGTTAGCCCTTTATTCCTTTAACATGGTGTACCCTTTCTGTCTAGAGAAAATGGTCCTTCTCCCCATCCCCCCCACACGCATGCGCATGATGTACGTGGTGCAACCATCAAAAGCAACAAGCAGACGTGGCTGTTCATTTCTGCGTTTCCTCGAGTCATAACTCGTCTTTTCTTCAGCTTTTTGTGCATCTAGATTAGTTCTTTTACCTACTCAGGTCAGTGAATAGCTCTAGAACAGGTGCAACTACGGTTTTTATAGGTTTTTTGGCGATATTTAATGAAATATTTACGTGGGATGTAGTAAGAGTGAAGCCTGGATGATCAGAGGACTGCTATGGCATTTAATCTCGGAATAGGAGACATTTATTCCTTAACATGCTAATATTCGAATACAGATACCACTAATTTGCAAGTCTATGATATAAATTGCACAAAATTATCAGTGGAGAATCAGTGTGAAATAATTTGATACGAAGGAACAAAGAAATGAAATATGGTTTATCTGTCTGCAACTGACCGATTGTTTACCATTTTCTTCCCATTTTCTCATGCGTCTTACGGTTTTTGAGATAGAAAATGAAATGTTACGAGTATTTCGTGTACAACCGAGTGGAGCACAGAACAGGAAAAAAAAGAGGGCCAGAGTCGAAGAAGAGTCCCATCAAAGAGGGGCATTAGATGCATGGATAAAAAGAAGTAAAGAAGAAGTAGGAGAACCTGGAGAAGTAAAAGATGATGTGGGTGCAGAGAAGGATTTTTCTGATACGGATTCAGCTCGGTCAGAACATAATACTCTCTCTCCTCAGTCTCGTTGTCAGGATGATGATCCATGTGAAGAAAATAAAGAAGATATTTGCATATTTTTGCAAAGAAGCGATTTTGACTGTTTGAAGAAACCAATTCCAGATCATTTGAAGATGACAATATTACAACATGGCCCTGAAAGATATCAGAATAAAAGTGGTCCATTTGCTGAGAAGGATGGGAGATCATTTTCCAAACAGTGGTTTGATAAAGTTTCCACAAACGGAGAAATTGTGGAGAGAAAATGGTTGTTATACTCTCCATATCGGAAAGCATGCTACTGTTTTGTTTGCTTTTTGTTTTCAAAGGAGCATTTGTTGTCTGTGTCAAACTTTGGAAAGGAAGACGGTTTCTCCACTTGGAGAAAATTAAATCCAACAATACCTGACCATGAGAAAAGCCCTTCTCATAGAGCTCACATGAGGGAATACCTGAACCTTGTAGTTCGACTCCATCATTCAACTACGATAGATGCTGAACTTCAACAGCAAATGTCTGCTGAAAAGAAAAGATGGAAAGCTATAACTGAACGGATTGTCGAGGTTATATCCTTTCTGGCAAAACAGAATCTGGCCTATCGTGGACATCGAGGAGAAGGAATATCTGGGTTATCAGAGCCAGGGGAGACAGTCAGTGAAAATACAGGAAACTTTCTAGCAACAATCAGACTTTTGGCCAAATATGATGACATCTTAGCAAAACACTTGCAGAGAGGGAAAGAGAAACCAAAAAGTGTCACCTACTTGTCCAACAGAATTCAAAACGAAATAATCAATCTTCTTGGTGAAACTGTCAAGAAAAATATAATTTCCGAAATTAAGGACGCAAAATATTTTAGCATAATGCTGGATTCAACTCCAGATATTGCCCATGAAGATCAGGTTTCTGAAATTCTGCGTTACGTTCATATTGATGAAAACAGAAAAGTAGAAATAAAGGAGACATTTCTGGGATTTTTTCAAGTCAACAAGAAAGATGCAGTCAGCCTGGTAAATAAAATTCAGGAAAAATTGGAAGAAGACAAAATTTCCATGAATGACTGTCGTGGTCAAGCATATGATAACGCAGCAGTTATGGCTGGAGTGAGAGGAGGTGTTCAACAAAAAATTCTTGAAGTTAACCCAAAAGCTGTGTTTGTGAACTGCGAGAACCACAGCCTCAATTTGTCCTGTGTCCATGCAAGTGAGGTGCAACCTGTTGTTGTTGCATTTTTTGGCATTCTAGAAAAACTCTACTTTTTTTTCTTCATCTACTTCTCGTTGGGAAGTGTTAAAATCATTTGTCACTCGGACTGTGAAAAGACAGTGTGACACAAGATGGAGTTCCAGCCATGATGCTGTGCAAGTAATCCACGAAGAGTGTGACAACGTTATTGCAAGCCTTCAACACCTGCTGGAAGGAGAATTTTCAAGGGAAACTAAATCTGATGCAGGATCGCTACTGAACTCTATTCAACAGTTCCTGTTTATAGCTTTATTAAATTTTTGGTACTCAGTTTTATCATCAGTGGATAAAGTCTCAAAACGTTTGCAGGATCCGAAAATGGGGTTCCATGAAGCTTCTTGTGATCTGAGAGGACTTATTCATATCTTGAATTTGAAGAATGACGAAATTATCCACAATGCAATAGATTTAGCCAATGAATATTGTCAAAATTGGGGAATACCAATTGCACGAACAAGGAGAAGAAGAATAATGCCTGGAGAGTCAGCAAGAGATAGTGGACTGACGGCACAAGAAGAAATGAATAGAGTAATGGTAGAGATTGTGAACAGATTAAAAACTGAAATTGAAGACCGCAGTGTCCGTCTTCAAAGACTCAGTGACCGATTTTCTTTTCTTCTGAACTTGAATTCAGGAGTGATTGAAGATGAACAAGAAAGAGAGAAATTAAAAAAGGAATGTTCAGACTTTGCAAATTATTATGACAATGATGTGGTTGCAATTCAGTTATATGACAAAATTATTGATTTTGTGATGCTCCTTCGAGCTGGAGGGAATAGAGTTCCCCCTGATCCTAAAGATGCTCTGGAGTCTTTACTGCAGTATGGGAGGGATGTCTTTCCGACGCTGTGTGCTTCATACAGATTACTGCTTACAATCGCATTTTCAGTCGCAAGCTGTGAAAGGTCATTTTCAAAACTGAAATTAATAAAAACATATCTGAGGTCTTCTATGTCACAGGAGCGACTGACCAACCTGGCTTTAATAAGCATTGAAAAAGAATTTCTCACAGCTGATGTAAAAAGTGAAGTAGTTCAGGTGTTTTGTGACAGGAGGTATCATTTGGGGAAAATAACTTAATAAATTTGATTGATTTATATTAAAATCGAATAAAGCGTTTATTTCATGTTTCATCTGTGTTTATATATTCAAAATGTTTTCCTTTCTCATAATATTTCTCAGTATATTAGGCCTTATACTTGAGTCTTTGGGGCATACAATCAAGATTTGCCCCGGGCATCACCAGACCTCTGCACGCCACTGGCTGTTTTGCTGGAAAGAAGATGTGAGGTGTTCATACTAGGAGACAATATGCATTAAACTCATTTAATTCCACCTTCGACATCAAGTTCTTCATCCAGACGCACAGAACAACCATAGGGACCAAATTCGCACCTCAATATGCCAAAATCATGCACAAGTTTGAACAAGACATTCTCACCACACAGGACCTTCAACCGACGTTAAACACCAGATACATCAATGACATTTTTTTCCTTTGGACCCACGGCAAAGAATCACTGAAACGACTACACAATGACATCAATAAGTTCCATCCCACCATCAGACTCACCATGGACTACTCTCCAAATTCTGTTGCATTCTTGGACACACTCATCTCCATCAAGGACGGTCACCTCAGCACTTCGCTTTACCGCAAGCCCAGGGATAACCTCACGATGCTCCACTTCTCCAGCTTCCACCCTAAACACATTAAAGAAGCCATCCCCTATGGACAAGCCCTCCGTATACACAGGATCTGCTCAGACGAGGAGGAGCGTAACAGACATCTACAGACGCTGAAAGATGCCCTCGTATGAACGGGATATGGCGCTCGACTCATCGATCAACAGTTCCAACGCGCCACAGCAAACAACCGCACCGACCTCCTCAGAAGACAAACACGGGACACAACCGACAGAGTACCCTTCGTCGTCAAGTACTTTCTCGGAGCGGAGAAACTACGACATCTTCTTCGCAGCCTTCAACACATCATCGATGAAGATGAACATCTTGCCAAGGTCATCCCCTCACCCCCACTACTTGCCTTCAAACAACCGCGCAACCTCAAACAGACCATTGTTTGCAATAAACTACCCAGCCTTCAGAACAGAGACCATGACACCACACAACCCTGCCATGGCAATCTCTGCAAGACGTGCCAGATCATCGACAAGGATACCACCATTACACATGAGAACACCACCCATCAGGTACGCGGTACATACTCGTGCGATTCGGCAAACGTAGTCTACCTCATACGCTGCAGGAAAGGATGTCCCGAAGCGTGGTACATTGGCAAGACCATGCAGACGCTGCGACAACGAATGAACGGACATCGCGCGACAATCACCAGGCAGGAATGTTCCCTTCCAGTTGGGGAACACTTCAGCAGTCAAGGGCACTCAGCCTCTGAGTTCTCCAAAGTGTTCTCCAAGGCGGCCTTCAGGACGTGCGACAACGCAGAATCTATGAGCAGAAACTTATAGCCCAGTTCCACACACATGAGTACGGCCTCAACTGGTACCTGGGATTCATGTTGCATTACATTCAACCCCACCATCTGGCCTGGGCTTGCGAAATCCTACCAACTGTCCTGGCTTGAGACAATTCACACCTCTTTAACCTGGGGTTACCCCTATCTCTGGATCTGTAAAGATTTAATTACCTGCAAATGCTCACATATTAAGCATTGTCTGGCATCTTTGAATTTGTCAGAAATATGTTTCTGGAACATACCTCTTCATTCACCTGAGGAAGGAGCAGTGCTCCGAAAGCTAGTGTTTGAAACTAACCTGTTGGACTTTAACCTGGTGTTGTCAGACTTCTTACTGTAATGGATTTAAGAAGGGAAAAGTTTCCAAGGTATCCCTGAAACATTGTCTGCTGGGATCTGGGAAAGAGTTAGCACCTAGAGGATGACAGTCTCTATGGCTCATCATGCAAGAGTGTGTAGAATTATAGAATTTACAGTGCAGAAGGAGGCCATTCGGCCCATCGAGTCAGCACCGAATCTTGGAAAGAGCACCCTACCCAAGGTCAACACCTCCACCCTATCCCCATAACCCAGTAACACCACCCAACACTAAGGGCAATTTTGGACACTATGGGCAATTTATCATGGCCAATCCACCTAACCTGCACATCTTTGGACTGTGGGAGGAAACCGGAGCACCCGGAGGAAACCCACGCACACACGGGGAGAACATGCAGAATCCACACAGACAAGCCGGGATTCGAACCTGGGACCCTGGAACTCTGAAGAATTTGTGCTAACCACTATGCTACCGTGCTGCCCTGTGGGTGGAAGCTTGTGCTCAGATGAAAAATCCAAATTTGTGAGGATTTGAAAAGGGACTGAAAGATTTGCCTAGCTTGTGCTATAGAGAAAATCGGCAGGAAAAATGTTCACCGTGAAAGGCAAATCTGGGTTTAAAGGTTACCAGTAATAAACCCTCGGAAGCCAAGAACCATTTTGGACTGGTTCCAGAGAACCTCAAGGTATATTTAAGAGATAGTGTGAAGTTGACCTGTGAAGTGGATTTTTTTGATGTGTTAAAAGCAAAAGGAGAAAGTTCTGTTCTGTCGTTCAAATTATAAGTTGCCTAGGTTATAAGTGTTCAGGCAATAGTTTTTTAAGTCACTTTGTCATAGAGCTGGATTCTTCCGCCCTGCCCGCCGCAAGATCGCCACAAGCGGGAATTTCAGAAAGACGGACGGGAATTTCCGGATGTCGGTCGGGTGCGGTGGGAGAATCCCGCCCATAGTAAAGGTCTTAAAACGTGAAATCTGTTGTGTTGTCCTTTTAGCTTTTAACTGGAATTTTTTTTTTCCAGTCATTGGTCTCTATAAGGATCGTAATACAAAAGATATGCAGCCTCCCTCTTCCAAAGACAAGGATCTTCCTAACTCAAAGGGATTATGTAGAGAACATTATGGGTGGGATTTTCCGTGCAATCCACCGCGTGTTTCGTGGAGTGGAGGCGGCCTGCCATTGGCCAGAGGTGGGACCTCCTGTTCCCGCTGTTGTCAATGGGGTTTTCCTTTGAATGCCCCCCCTCGCTGATGTGTTAGGCAGGTTGGGTCGACGTTGACTGCAACTGGATGCAGGGAAGCTAGAAACAAACGCCTGACACCGGAGATGATCCAACATTGTTTTATTTAACTATGAACTGCTGTACCTGTTCAGCTGTGGGTTGACACTCCACTAATCCTACTGATAACCTCTTACTGGCTCGACCAGACTTACTAGCTACCACATGGCAGTAGTGCCCACTAACTTGTGCACTCTGACTGTCTCAGTATCTGGGTCCCGAGAGAACGGGACTCTTAATGCCCTGTGGGCTTTATAGTGATGGTTTCCTGTCTGGTGATTGGTTGTTCTGTGTTGTGTGTTCATTGGTCATCCTGTGTGTCAATCACTGCCTGTCTGCATCTCATTATATACATGAGTGGATATTATGACATCTCCCCTTTTAAAAAAAAATAAGTTTTGGAACGTGAAGGTATATACATGCCTGACTATTTACAAGTGGTGAGTTAACGAACATATGTACATGGGAAGGTGTCTATCATGCAGATACAGGGCAAACTGAACAAAATTTACAAAAGTAAAGCCTATAGATTCAGTCTTTGAGGCGGGCGACAAATTCTTGTCGATCACCGCAGAGGTGGAGCAAGAGACGACGGCATTTGGACAGGCGGGATTGCTGGCATTGCAGCGGTGTCGTGGACAGGTGGGATCACTGGCAGATCGGTGGCCTCGTGGCAGGAGACGTCCGGAGGAGGCATGATAACCGGCGGAGCAATACGGTTGGGCGGTGGGCAGGTAACTCTCCGCAGCGCCCTCCTGTTGCGCCGGAGAATGGAGCCGTCAGCCATTTGAACAATGAAAGACCTTGGGGCGGCCTTCCTGACAACAACAGCTGGGGCCGACCAAACTCCCTCAGGCAACTGGATGCGAACAACATCTGCTGGAGCCAGTGCAGGCAGATCCGTGGCATGAGCATCATACGTGATCTGCTGGTCCCTGGACCGATGCACTTTTTGCAGCACCGTGAGGTGGTCAAGGTCTGGAATATGGATGGCTGGAACAGTCGTCCTCAGGTTGTGGTTCATGAACATCTGCGCCATTGGCAAACGTAAGCGAGTTGTAGATATGGATGGCGTGATCCCCGGGGTCGAGGTAAATAGCGCGATCTTCCCTGCATCCAATGCTGCCTCGAGGACGGAGGCCTTGATATACAGGAGGAACTTTTGCTTGAAGATTTTTCAATCGGCGGCGAGGCTGCCGGAGATACAGAGCTGCGGAGGAGGCTGGATGTTCTCCATTTCGCTGGATGGTCGCTTGCTGGTCGTTGCAGATTCACTCGAGGTAGGTTCGGCAGGATTAATAGCACTCTGGTACCACGATGTGTTAGGCAGGTTGGTTCGACGTTGACTGCAACTGGATGCAGGGAAGCTAGAAACAAACGTCTGACACCGGAGATGATCCAACACTGTTTTATTTAACTATGAACTGCTGTACATGTTCAGCTGTGGGTTGACACTCTACTAATCCTACTGATGACCTCTTATTGGCTCGACCAGACTTACTAGCTACCACATGGCAGTAATGCCCACTAACTTGTGCACTGACTGTCTCGGTATCTGGGTCCCGAGAGAGTGGAAGTCTTAATGCCCTGTGGGCTTTATAGTGGTGGTGTCCTGTCTGATGATTGATTGTTCTATGTTGTGTGTTCATTGGTCATCCTGTGTGTCAATCACTGCCTGTCTGCATCTCATTATATACATGAGTGGATATTATGACACTCGCCACCAGGAAACCCGTGCCATTAGCGGGACCAGAAGATATCGTTGGCGCGAACAGCCAAAAATATTCGAGTCTACGTGAGCAAAGTTGAACTCAATATTTGCATTCTCTAACTATTTTACTGTCACATTTCGGGATATTTTGACTATTCTCTTTTACAGAAAGGATTTGAAAATAGGAATCGCTCAACATTTGTTTTGAAGCAAAAGTGTATTCTCACAGGTGATAAATGGTTCCAGTACAGTTGGTTGAGCTGGATGGAAGTTGTTCAGTGCAGAGATTAAACAATAAACCTTTTGTAAACTAATCTGGGGAATTGAAAAGGCACCTCACAATCATTGTATCGTAAGAGTCTTTGCTTGATGTCCATGAAGATCGAGGTAATGAGAGGGTGAGGCGGCTAATTCAGTGAAGCGCAGAAAGGTGAGAAAAAGGCAGGATACTGCAAGGAGAAGAGTGTCTGCTTGGACTGGAAGAGCTTAAACGAGATAGGGAAGCAGAGTGTGTTCACTATTTTATAGTACAATGCAGAGACAAATTATATTGATTGAAATAAGTCAATAAAGCCTTCTGCATGGTCACCTTTTAGGAAATAAAGCAGCTTAATGATTAAACCAAGATTTTGTAACTTCACTGAAACCTATTTCTGGGATGTAGCTTTATCAACTCTCCCATTGCTGTTTAAAGGTCGGTGGGGAGTGGATGTGGTGAGACATCAGAGATTGATTGTCCAGTTCTGAATCCACACACTGTCTGCCAGTAACTGGAGAGGAATTCCCAACACAATGGACAAATGCGGCTTCACCCTCTGCTGCCGAGCTCTGCCGGACTCTCTCTGGCACTGCTACAAGACATAATGTGAATCTGGGGGTGAGGGAAAAAATCTGATTCCAAAACACCAGGCTTTGGATAACTGAACCACAGATGGCAATGAAATTTAACAGCAACATGGCAGAGCTTGAAATTAGGCTGTGCACTGGAAACATCTTCTCATTGTGCATGGGGTGACAATCCAGCTCGTGATTTTCTTGCAGGCCTGCCTCTCAATAACTAAATTAATCACTTGATAAATCTGTATTGTGAGGAGAGTTGGTCGTGCAAAATAGGAAATACAAAAGTAATTACTTCCACTTCCCTGAACCTGCTCAGTGTAAGCAGCACAGTTAATAAAATGCAAAATTGTTCATAAATATATTTATAACCAGCTGCTCCATTTCACTAATCTATTATAATGCACCGGTAAAATAATTTAAATGAAACAAAATTGCTTAAAAAGTGGAATTAGATCATCATAAATCATGTATTTCCCCTGGATTCTTTAGTTGTGCAGCAACCTTTCTGTAGATAATGTCATTCTCAAGTCAACTGTGCGGCCATTACTTGCTTTGCAATGATTAATTTTGTCACCTACCTTGAAGTTCCTCTGCAAGGCCACACATGGAAGCTGACCCTTTCACCCTTCAGTTGGCAGCTGGACCATAGGAAAACATATTTCCAGTGCCAGCCATTCAAGAGGCAGCTGCCAGGGCCGCCACCCAGTTAAAATGCAGCCATACCAGAGGGCCGGCAGCTCAGCAGCGCCACCTATGGCAGCGCATATTGCTGAGGCCGAAGCTCCATGGAGAGAGCGCCTCAGTGGTAGGGTGTGCGTGAGGATAAGCGAATGGAGTTGGGGACGCCAGGGCATGGCAGCCAGGGCCTGCAGATCGGGAGACTAGTTGAGCACCGGTGGCCCCATTGTCCTCTCTCTGGGTCACGGGAATGTCCAGAAACGTGGCCTTCCCTTGATCGTACTGGGAGAGGGTCATTTTACACAATGGTCTCCCAATATGGCAGCAGACCTCCCAACGTGGGCGAAATGCCACCAGCTTCCCACATGGCAGCGAGAATTTGTCAGGCTTTCCTCCCTCTCTGCCATTTTGCCAGGCCTCCCAACTCCCAGCCCATCATCAATGGGCCGGGTAAATTCAGCTCATGTTTTGAAATGGAGTCTATGGACAATTCAGTGACATTTATATTTCTAAGTCAATAGAAGTTCAAAGTTTTAACTCGGAAGTACAAAAGAGAAGATACCTATTTTGCAACTGGAACAACCGTCAGGATTTCAGTATAAGAGGCTGAGTAGAGTATCTATTGACTATATGAGCTGGGCACGTAACATCACTTGGGCAGTACACAGAAGAAACTCCAGCAGTGGAAATTATTGCTAATACCAGAATCCGATAGAATTTCCTCCCATAGGGCAGCACGGTGGTGCAGTGGTTAGCACTGCTGCCTCACAACATCGAGGACCTGGGTTCGATCCCAGCCCCGGGTCACTGTCCGTGTGGAGCTTGCACATTCTCCACATGTCTGCGTGGGTTTCACCCCCACAACCCAAAAAGGTGTGCAGGCTAGGTGGATTGGCCACGCTAAATTGTCCCTTAATTGGAAAAAATGAATTGGGTACTCTAAAATTTTTTTTTATCCTCCCATTGGCAGCACAGTGGTTATCACTGCTGCCTCACGCTAAAGACCTGGGTTCCATTCTGGCCTTGGGTGACTCTGCGGAGTTTGTACGTTTTCCCGGTGTCTGCATAGGTTTCTTCCGGATGCTCCGGTTTCCTCCCGCAGTCCAAAGATGTGCAGGTTAGGCGGACTGGCCACGATAAATTGCCCCTTAATTTCCAGGGATGTGCTGATTAGATTATGGGGGGTAACAGGGATAGGGGAACAAAACAAAAATAATTTCCTCCCATTGAAATGGAGAAGAAAAATCCACAGATTCTGAAAGATTCATCGAAACCCTACAGTGAAGAAGGAGGCCATTCTGCCCGTCGAGTCTGCAATGACCCTCTGAAAGAGCACCCTATCTAGGCCCAAACCCCACATTATCCCCATAACCCCACCTAAGGCCAATTTAGCATAGCCAATCCACATACTGCACATCTTCGGACTGTGGGAGGAAACCCACGCAGACACGGGTAGAAAGTGCAAACTCCACACAGTCACCTGAGGTTGGAATCAAACCTGAGTCCCTGGCACTGTGAGGCAGAGTGCTTACCACTGTACCACCGTGCCATCCCTACGTATAGCTCTTTCCACAAAGCGTTCCTTTCTACACTCCACCTAGGTGATACTAACACTCAGGCAGTGGGGATGAAAATCTACCCCAATCGATCCGCTAAAGGAAAAAAAAAATGCCATTTTAAAACATCTCCACTTCCTGTTTTATCTGCCAGATATTTAAACTACACGGCAAGAAAAAAATAGATAATTAAATTCATTTTACTGGTCAGTGTGATGAAGTGGAAAGGATTGTGAGGCTTCACATTGGATTGTAGAGTGCAGCTACAGCCATGAGATATTTGTGTCACCGAAAGCTGATTCAGGAACAAACGCAACTTGTCATTGCCCTTTGCGAGTCTATTATCAATTTTGTAACAAAGAATAAATATAAAACTATTTTTGGTAAGTGTAATTTTTAAGATTGTTGCTCAGCTAGCAAAGGTAAAACTGAATAGCGTTGTATTTATAAAGAGGAGACTTTGGTTAGTGGAATACACAGACTGAGCTTGGTTTAGATTTAACAACAGACCGAGCAAAGTTTCTTTCATAAGGAAATGGATAATGGAATTGTATTCAAGGCCTCAATCTTCACATCACTTGTACTCCTTGCACCAATTATTTTGAATCTGGGTTCTCTTGAGTGGGAACGGTTTCTCACTATTTACCCAGTCCATACTTTCAGGATCTTGAATACCTCCATCAAATCAGCTGTATCAAGATAACAACAGACCTCATAATACTTGGCTCAGTGAAAAACAACTGTAACATGTGCATGTTTGTACTCACATTGTCAAGTTACAATGACATTGTTTCAATCAGTGGGAAATCTCACTGACAGGTCATACAGCTGGGCAGGGCCATCGAGCCTATGACTCAGGTAGTCAAGTTGGCCACCTGTTACTTTAGTGGCAATTTTGTATCACCATTGGGGTGCAGCAGCGTCATTAGCTACAGTAAAAAGCATCACTTAGAATAGATTTCAAAGCTTAAGGAGGCAGCATGTCACCTCATTTCCTGCACGTCAGCATTTCCTGCAAAACTGGGCTGTCGCTGATATTAAGTGAGCTATTTGCTACATCTCTTAAAGATATAGCAAATATATATCTTTGGGTTAAAGATCAATCGAAACACATTACGAAACGGAATTGGCCTGTACAGGATAATTGAGTCAAGCAGATTTTTAGTTAAACAGTGTTTCAGCAAATTGAAATATCCCCAAGTAACTGATCATTTCACAGCAGTGTTAAAGATATAGACAAGTGCAGATATGGGGCAAAATCGCCTGGGGCCGCCAAAAATCCGCCCCCGCCGTGGCAGAGATCCCGGGAAGTGGCGATGGCGGGAATCTCACCACTCCGATCGGCGAGGCCCCTGCGGTGATTCTCCGGCCCGGATGGGCCAAAGTCCCGCCGCTGGGAGGCCTCTCCCACCGCCGAGGTTTGAACCACCTCTGGTGGCGGCGGGATTGGCGGCGCGAGCGGGCCCCGGGGTCCTGGGGGGGCGGGGAGCGACCGGACCCCGGGGGGTGCCCTCACGGTGGCCTGGCTCGCGATCGGGGGCCCCCCGCTCAGACTCCGGGCCAGTGCCCTGCGTGCACTCTTTCTCTTCCGCGGCTGCCACGGCCTCCGCCATGGCGGAAGCGGAAGAGAAACCCACAGGTGGGGAGAATTCCCCACCTTTGGGGAGGCCCGACCCCTGAGTGGTTGGCGCCACTCCCCTACGCCGGGACCCCCCGTCACGCCGGGTAGGGGAGAATCCCGCCCATGATTCCAGTCATCTTCTATGTCCTTGTTCAGCAATAATGAGAGCACAGTGCTACAGGTTGTGCGTTACTCTAGAATAAAATACACAATTATCACAGAGAATGATATAATGCTTGTGGATACTGTAGAACACTCCCTGATAAATAACCTTAAAAATGTTTCCCTTCACTGGGCTACTGTTTTTCACACCAGGGCTACTGATTTGAACTGAGGGTTTGTGTGAGGACAAAGAATTTCACTTCCTTCACAAAGAGTTCCTGTCCAGGTGCCCAATCAGTCAGGTTAAAAATGTAAAGTTTTCCCCATTGTTAATTCAAAAGTAAAATAATCAATCACCAATGCAATTTTTAAATTTTTTAA
This sequence comes from Scyliorhinus canicula, assembly GCF_902713615.1. NCBI lineage: Eukaryota > Metazoa > Chordata > Chondrichthyes > Carcharhiniformes > Scyliorhinidae > Scyliorhinus > Scyliorhinus canicula. The sequence goes on from NC_052166.1 coordinate 45,489,852, forward strand.
AATATAAATTTAGAGTGTCCAATTCATTTTTTCCAATTAAGGGGCAATTTAGCATCTTCCATCCACCTACCCTGCACATCTTTGGGTTGTGGGGGTGAACCCCACGCAAACACGGGGAGAATGTGCAAACTCCACACGGACAGTGACCCAGAGCCGGGATCGAACCTGGGACCTCGGTGCCGTGAGACTGCAGTGCTAACCACTGCGCCACCGTGCTGCCCTCCAAAATGCAATTTTAAGCACTTTTCTTGTTTTAACTTTAATTACAAAGTGGTGACAAAAAAAAAAACGTTTTTGCAAGGGATTCACAAAACAATACTGATAATCACGGGTTTAAATCAAGATAATGTAATTTGGAATCACAGCCAAAGAATTTGTACGTTTTTTTTGCAGGTCTAAATTTTGGGGAGTCTTTTACAAATTGCCATTTGTATCCAAAAATCATCATTCTGTTTCACCTTGCAAGCTCTAAACTGGATAGGGAAGTCATCACTTTGTGTATCTAATGATCCTTCAAATAGTAGTTTTTCATCGTGACTGAATTAAAATTTTTTTTAGAGTACCCAATTTTTTTTCCCAATTAAGGGGCAATTTTAGCATGGCCAATCCACCTATCCTGCACATCTTTGGGTTGTGGGAGTGATACCCATGCGGACACGCGGAGAATATGCAAACTCCATATGGGCAGTGACCCGGGGTCGGGATTGAACCCAGGTGCTCAGCGTCGTGATGCAACAGTGCTAACCACTCCGCCACCGTGATGCCTTCATTGTGACTGCATATTGGTGCCATAAGTTAACCGTTTCAAAAACTGCTTACTCGGCTATTGGTTGTCATTCTGTTTACACCTGTTCTCTTCATGCTGGAAATAATGAGCTGGTATCCCTGTCCTTTGTTCCCAAAGAGTGGGGCATTGGTCCCTCCTGCTGCAATGCTTACTATGGAATTCACTCAGCTCGGGACTCTATTCCCAATAAAACTATGGTCCTAAGGAGCTCATATTGTTCACAGTACTTAGTTAGTAAACTGCATTCCCACTAGCAGATGATGGAGACGAATGTTCCCACCTCTTTGATGAAAAATGGAATGTGACAGAATAACTTAAAATAGGTTTGCCTAATAAACTGCCTTTTTTTACTTTTTTGTTTTAGTTACGAGAGTTGGTGATCATGTGCATCAATCCTGAGCCAGATCTTCGGCCTGATGTTAGTTATATGCATCAAATAGCTAAGCAGATGCATGGCTGGACGCAAAGCCCCTGAACACATTAAACTGTATGGAGATTTACAAAAGAACAATGATGTCACACTCCTGCTTGAATATTGTTTAAAAAGCAAAAGAAGCAGAACAGTGAAGATCTCAAGAAAGTAGCATCGTTAATGGAATATGGTTGAGCCATTTGGAACTAAACAGCACTGTAAGAACTGATACTATTAGAGTAGATTTTAGCAACTGTAGAATGGTTAAGCTCCGTCATTTGGTCAAGTGAAGAAGGAATGATATAGTCTCCATGGTTCTGTGTTACTTAAAAAATATATTTATATATGTACTTTCTAATTTCATACACTTCTGTCTATAAATTAAGATAGAGTAAAGAAGGCAAGACACACAAGAGTAACTGCGTAGACTAAACAAAAAACAGTACACACACTACAGTTTTGGACTTATTGCTGTCAGGGTATGGCATAATAAAAAAATACAGATATAATTTGCTTAAATGGACAGAAATGGGAAGGTAATCTTAGTATTATTTGAAAATTAAGTGATCTATTAGAAAAAAACTACATAAAAGTTGATAGTTGTACTACCATGATAACTTAGAAAGAAACAAACAGACTTCTTTTCACATTTATTTAGCATTCTTCAATCGTGCCTCCCCACTAGATATGCCATCTTTGTAGAGAAGAACTCAAGTAACAATATTGTAATGGAAACCTAACTCAGATCTTGTCTTGTTGGGATTTGACACTATTTACCCAGACTTTACCCAGTGAACAACGTGATTAAGTGCTTAAATTTCGATGTGGTCAGCATTCAACTCTTTAGTTGGAGACCCGAAAAAATTCTACCCAGTAAGATAAATCAGTATTTAGTTATTGAAAAGGATTAGAAATTTGTGTGCTTCTATTGTGCCCTTTTGGCCGCATCGGAAAAACATGCTGTGGTAAGCCAAACATATTATTTTATTAATCCACTTCTTTCCACTGAGCTGTAACTAGATTTTTAAAAAATATCGTCACCTGTTAACCATCTTTTCAGTTAAGATTACGGGACAATTGCAGCTTAAGTTTTGTGGAAAAAAAACTAGAACTTTTTTTCTCATTGATGTACCATAATGATGATGTTTCTTTGTCCAAGTATGTCTGTTGGAACCAGATTTGTCAATCAGGCTTCTCTGCTTTTCATTTTTCCCATGCCTAAGTCAGTTCACTCTGTCACTATCTGTTGCAGACTACCCTGCAATCAGTTTTGTAATATTTTTACATGCAAAGAAATTTTTTTTAAACCATCATTTTTAAAAAAGCAACCTTTGGAGGGTCAATCCTCAGTGAAGAAATGGTGCAGAACCATTTCTTGGGCATAGTTCAAAGGATAAATTAACATTATTATTGTGCCCAGAGGCCCAGAGAAAGCTGTATCGGACTGGTCAGAACACATGTATAAAAGACACAATGGCCTGGATTTTGCAGTTGTAATGACAGTGAAATTGTCACCATTCGCTTGCTGTTACAGCTGTGAAACCGACAGCAACTTCTGGCGTCTACCCATGTCCAGGGGGTGCTGACAATGATTCCATGCTCCTCCACAGGGTGAGCAGTTGAAGACCCCACAGACAGCAATCTTTAGAAATCACTGAACTGATGAAAAGTTCCTCTTTTAGATTGTAATATTACTGTTGATTTACTAAATATTTCCAGCATCTCCTGGTCTGCCTGGTTTTGATCTGATCTTTTATTCATCCTTTCCTCTGTCTCTGTTTTTTTTGCCGGAGGAGGTGGTGGAAGCAGGGATGATAGTGATATTTAAGGGGCATCTTAATAAATACATGAATAGGATGGGAATAGAGGGATACAGACCCCGGAAGTGTAGAAGATTTCGTTTAGACGGGCAGCATGGTCGGCGCAGGCTTGGAGGGCCGAAGGGCCTGTTCCTGTGCTGTACTTTTCTTTGTTTGTTCTTTGTTAAAAGCTCCTGAAAAAGTTATGCCATGTTAATAGGGTATTACTTTGTATTTTAATGGTGTGCTAAGGTATAGCTACTGAAGAACATTTCTGACCCAGGAAAATTAATGTTATATTTGTGTCATGTCAATTTTTTCCATTATGATAAAAGTTCAACTTTTTTATTACTTTTTAAATGAATTGTTTATATTATTTCAGCTTCTGATGTTAGGTCTTGATCTTTATTTTGCTCTCTGCTAAATTCACATAAAGTGTGGGTTAATCAGTCCATTTTACTTTGGTTTGCTGTCTGTGAGAATTCTTTACTATAATTGGCTGCTTACCCTGCTTGATGACATTTTTATGGTCGAAAGCCTGGAGATACCCTTGACTTGGTGCAAGATTCAAATTAAAATTAGCAAAGGTGAAATCCATGCCAGAGATCGCTAGGAAATGGGCAGCATTCATTGAGGTCAGTGACAGGCACTGTCATTTTGCAACTGACCCCAAAATCCAGGCCAAAAACGGACGATTCAACATACCCAGTATTGATTAGTTTGGAGCAATTGTTTGCAACAATTTGGACAGCTTACCCACTGTGAAAATCTTATAAAATGTGAAAATTTCCTTTGTAATAAAGGTCATTTCTGAAGTTAAAATATATTTTTAAACATAACTGGTATGACTCACAGAAGACGTAGTGCTCGAATGTTACAGACATTTGAATGTCTGTTCTGTCTCCCTATGCTTCATTCAGTGCTTATCAGTACTAGTCCTGCAACAGCAGGGGATTGTAAACCATTGTTAATGATTAATGCTAGACAATACACAGGTAAAGCAAGAGACTTCTAGGTCAGCAATCTTGCTGTTTCAAATGAAAGTCGTATCTCCAACCTGTGTAGCCAGAATCAGCACCTTTATACGATGCCTGTGTTTAAGCAGTTCTTTATTTATGTGTGTATTGGATTATGCTTTGAACTGAACATTGCATTAATTAAAGTTATGCAGTCTAATATAGGAACACTGTGTACATTGTAAAGCAATACTATTAGACATGTTCAAGAACACGGTTGCTTAAAGCAAGGGACAAAATGTATCTATTGATTTTATCATTGGTTCAAAACTGCATATTTTTTTAAAAATCATGTGCTTGCAAAATTCTGTAAAATAGTTGCCAGCCATTAAATCATAATGATTTGCAGAAAACTAACAGAATAAAAATACCTTTAATAATTTGGCGGCTTAAGATTTTTTTCCACTGTTCTATTATTTTCACGTTGCATGTTGGTTTCAACATTTTTTGTGTGATTGCCTCATTGTAGGTGTTATTATGAAACAGAGCCATATGCCTCGATAAAGCTCCCAACGTATCATTCATGTAGAAAATTATGTCAGCTCAATAGTTACCAGCAGAAAGTAACAGCAATGAGCAATCCGTTTTTAGAGCAAAAATAACCCAAACTCACATCAGCTTTTATGCTCTACAAGGAAGCCCAGAAAAACATTGAAAGAATTCTGCTGGAACAGGACAGAGGCTGGGAGTTCTGCAGCGAGTGACTCACCTGCTGACTTCTTAAAGCCTCTCTGCTGCCTACGGTGAAAGCCAGCAGACCCCAGTCCTGGGATGTACCCCGGCTCGCAATGCCTCGCTAGATTCAACGCAATCTCGTGAGACGTTGCAAAGGGGATACCACCGGGTTGGGGGGGGGGGGGGGGAGGCACATGGGATCCTCCCATGCTGTGTTTGGGCTGGGGTGGAGGGGGGTTGGAGATTTCATTTTGGGGCCTTGGAGAACAGGACGCCATTTACAAATGACATCCCGATCTCTCGTTACAACAGGGAGTTCAGCGAGTCTAGCTCCCCATTCTAAAAAAAACGGGGCTATATGTGGCCTCAGCCGTGCGTTCCCCGCTCAGGCCTCTTATTGAAAGCGAGTAGCGTAGAATAGCCATGTGCTTCTCAGCTGTGCGAGTGCCGGGAAACACGCTGCTGAACGCACTCGCTCGAGGACATTGTTTCCTTTTGGAAAGATCGGGCTCATAATCTTTCACTTAATCAACACTGCAAAAGCAGATTATTGGATTTTTCTCACATTGCAGTTTGTGGGAGCTTGCTGGACAGATTGGCTGCCACATTTCCAAAGTACAACTGTGGCTACACTTCAAAAGTACATCGTTGGCTGCAAAGTGCTTTGAGATGTTCAGTGGCCAGGAAAGGTGCTTTTTACATGCACCTGATGTTAGTTTATCCCCAGCTGCATCCTGAAAGGTGCATAATTTTCTTTTGATAATCGATCTGTTGGAATAATACATGTATTTCATGTTGCATTTAGTTTCACAGCTTTACTCATTGCTCGTTTGGGCTTTCCTCTTGACTGCCTTTTTTCAAGCGTTTGATTTTGGGATGTTCCGTTTTTCACCTGAAGAAGGAGCCGTGCTCCGAAAGCTCGTGTTTGAAACAAACCTGTTGGACTTTAACCTGGTGTTGTAAGACTTCTTACCGTTTTTCCCAGTGGATCCTAATCATTCTCCCCATAATCTGCAACAAAAGTTTTCAAGGCTGGGAGAAGGTAACAGCTGCATTTAGACCATACAATTCCTATAGTGCAGAATGAGGCCATTTGGCCCATTAAGTCTGCACTGACCCTCTGAAAGAGCACCGTACCTAGGACGTTGACCACCATCCCCGTAACCCACCCCTGTAACCCCACCCATACTGCGAACCTCTGGACACTATGGGGCATTATGGATCATCAAATCCACCTAACCTGCACATCTTTGGACTGTGGGAGAAAACCGGAGCACCTGGATGAAACCCTTGCATACACGGGGCTAAAGGGCTATCTCCACACAGTCACCCAAGGCCGGAATTGAACCTGAGTCCCTGGCACTGTGAGGCAGCAGTGCGAACCACTGTGCCACCGGGCACTAATTTTAAGCCATTGAACTGAACTGGTGTATCATTATGTTCTCACTCAAAGCAAATGTTAATTTAGGGAGTTCCATCTTCTAATTATCATGGGGACAACTTCCTTGAAGAATCCATGAGTCAATTTGAATCTGCTCTCACTAAGGTGTGTTGCTGCGTTCTGAGCCTCCCAAGGCCAATCTAACAATGCTTTCTAAGTCAGTAAAATACTTCTGTATTGTGCAACACCTTAGATTGATATCAGCTACTGTGATGCTATTTTCTTATGAAGGGTAAGATATTTTGTATTCGCAGTAAAGTAGGGAAATTTGCCATATCTTGATTTATGTTTTTAATGGAGCAAGGGAGATCACCGTGATCTTACACAATCCAGGGCAGCACGGTAGCATTGTGAATAGCACAATTGCTTCACAGCTCCAGGGTCCCAGGTTCGATTCCGGCTTGGGTCACTATCTGTGCGGAGTCTGCACATCCTCCCCATGTGTGCGTGGGTTTCCTCCGGGTACTCCGGTTTCCTCCCACAGTCCAAAGATGTGCAGGTTAGGTGGATTGGCCATGATAAATTGCCCTTAGTGTCCAAAATTGCCCTTGGTGTTGGGTGGGGATACTGGGTTATGGGGATAGGGTGGAGGTGTTAACCTTGGGTGGGATGCTCTTTCCAAGAGCCGGTGCAGACTCGATGGGCCGAATGGCCTCCTTCTGCACTGTAGATTCTATGAAAATTTACAGCTGCGTTGCAAAAAACTCAGATTTAGCATTAAACATCCAACTCTTAGTGCGCTCTCATTCATGCGAAACGAGGTGGGTGAATTGAGGGAGAGGCTGAAAACGAGAACCTCACCAGGCCAAACAGTTTGCGATGCAACCGGCCCACTCCCTTAGGCGAAATCGGGACCTCACCGTAGAGTGGCGAGAAACCAATTATCACCACCTAAGCCCTATTTCCATACAATTAACAGGAGCCACTCCATATCCAACGGTCTCCCTTGATTCATCAGCCTCCCCAGCAAGTGGTCACGCTGGCGCCGATTGTTACTCCTTTTTAAAAACGTGAACCTGACGGATGTGCTTCTGTGGAAAGCCAAGGAGGTGAGTAACCATCTTATCTCACAGGCAAAGAGCTCAGGGACGCTGGGCGTGCCATCCCAGTGCTTGGCAGGGGGTGGAGAACCCTGGCTAGGGGTGGGGGACCCCCGCAAGGGTGGGCTGCCACGGGATGGGAGGGAGGTGTGGGGGCAAGGGGGGAGCAACCACACGGGGCACCACCAATCAAACCCCTGGATTGTGTGTATCCATTCCAGGAGCAATCCTTGCCCCTGCCCGTCTGCCCCACCGACCACCCATTATCCCCACTAACTGCCGAGGCTTCTGGCCGTGCGGCTGAAGGCTATTGCTAATAGGGAATTGCAATCGTGGTTAAGTGAGCACTTCGTACAACCAAAGTGGATTCCCGTGGGTAGACGGGCCATGTAGCATGTGGGAGTCATTGCCTAGCATCCCAAACAGACCGTGAAGCCTGGACACGGTGCCTGAAAACGGTAGAAGGCAACACCACACAGGCAATAACCAACATCTGGACACCCAGGGGATGGGACACAACTCCAGGAACATGTCCACGGCCCGAAGATGGATGCGTGCCACTAGTGGTGCTACTGCTAGGCCAGACAGCCAGACGGCATCAACCGATCCTCGAGGCGGCGGCCCCACATGCCGGGCCCCACCCCCAGGACCCAGACACCCATTGGTCAGGGAGGGACCCAGAAGGGGAGTCCCACAATGGCAGGGCGCACAACCGTCGCTGGTCATTTGAACAGATGACAGATAGCACATGCCGCTGGAGGCTCCACCTCAACAAGGAGATGGTGCTGCACCTGTGCCATATCCTAGCAGACTTGATACCACATGCAGAAGGAGGACACCCGCTCCCTGTGGCCAAGGTCACCGCAGTCCTGAACCTGTATGCCTCAGGCGCCTTCTAGGGCTTGAGCAGGGACCTGTATGGCATCTCGCAGCCCACAAGTGCAACAAACTGGTCACGGAAGCCCTGTTTGCCCGGGCGGCAAACTACATCAACTCTGATATGGACCAAGCCCAACAAGATTCCTGGGCAGCAGGTTTCTCCACTACCGCCGAGATGCCACACATCCAGAGGGTAGTAGATGGCATGCATGTCGCCCTGCGCTCACCGGGCCATCTGGGAGACCCCTACGATAACAGAACGGAGTTCTACTCCCTGAACATCCAGCTTGTGTGCAACCACCACATGAAGATCATACACTGCTTCCCGGGGAGTGTCCACGACAGCTATGTCCTGGCCTCTTTGAGGACCACTCCAGGATGGGTAGCTGGCTCTTGGGAGTTAAGGAGCACCCATGAGGACCTGGCTAATGATGGCAGTACAGAGGCTGGAGAACAAAGCAGAGACTCGATACAACGAGGCCCATGCAGCTACCCGGCATGTGATTGAGGTGCAATTGGAACCGCATAAAGATGCGGTTCCGATGCCTTGACCGCTCCTGTGGTGCACTCCCGTACACCCCCCGGAAAGTCGTCCGCTTTGTGGTGGTCTGCATCACATCACTCCAAGGTGCTGGGACTGTGTCAGCGCCATCAGCGGCTCACTGTCGAGGGCAGGAGGGTGATGGGAATCCCCAGAGAGCTGAGTGCCGGTGCTCCTCAATCAATGCTATAGTCTGACCCCTGCCTGCCTACTGAGTGCTCACTCACACCCATCACCTGCACCCAATGTGCCTGGGTGGGGGGGAGAGAATCCTGAAGAGATGGACTAAGGGTTTGGAGGTCTGCCCGCATGGCGGAAGAAAGTGACAGGCGTCATACTGGTTGTGGTCAAAGGTGTTTCATGTGTTATACAGTTCCCTACTCCCCGATGGTGCCATGCACCCCCCCCCCCCCAACCCCCAACCCCCTACCCCGTTGCCCTCAGAGATCCTCGATATGCTTGATCGCAAATGCATATCTAAATACTTAAATGTTATGAGTGTCTCTGCCTCCACCACCCTTTCAGGCAGTGAGTTCCAAACTCCCACCACCTGCTGGGTAAAAAGGTTTACCTCGCATCCCCTCTAATACTCCTGCCTTAAGTTAAATCTACGTTCCCTGGTCATTGATCCCTCCACCAAAGGGAAAAGTTTCTTCCTGTCTACGCCCCTCATAATTTCATACATCTCAATCATGTCCCCCCTCTGTCCCCTCAGCTCCAAGGAAAACAATTCCAGCCTATCCAATTTCTCTTCATAACTAAAACTCTCCAGCCCAGTCACCATCTCGGTAATCTCCTCAGCACCCTTTCTAGCGCTATTACATCCCTCTCAATGTGGATTCCGGAAATACACACAAACCTCTAGCTGTGGCCTAACCAGCGTTGTATACAGTTCCAGCATAATCTCCCTGTTCTTAAACTCTATGCCTTGGCTAATAAAGGCAAATATACCATATGCCTTCTTAACCACTGTATCCACCTGCTCTGCTACTTTAAGGGACCTGTGTACATGCACACCAAGGTCCTTCTGGTCCTTCCCAGGGTTCTGCCTTTTATTGTGTATTTGCTTGCCTTGTTTGTCCTGCTGAAGTGGATCACCTTACACTTATCTGGATCGAATTCCATTTGCCACTGGTCAGCCTACCTGACCAGCCACTCTATATCCTCCTGTAATCTAAGGCTATCCTCATTATTTACCGCCCCATCAATTTTCAGACCATCCACAAACTGATCAACCCTCCTACATTCATATCTACATCATTTATATAAATCACAAACAGCAAGGACCCCAATACTGATCCCTGTGGTACCCCACAGGACGCAGGTTTCCAATCAGAAAAACACCCCTCGATCATCACCCTCTGCTCCCTGCCACTCAGCCAATTCTGGATCCAATTTGCAAAATTTCCTTGGAACCCATGGGCTTTTACCTTTGATATGTGTCCCACATGGAGCCTGATCAAAAGCTTTGATGAAGTCCAAGTAGACTAGGTCAAATGCATTTCCATCATCTACACACCTGGTCAATGCTTTGAAAAATTCAATCAAGTTGGTCAGACTTGTTGCTATATTTATCTGGTTATAAATATAGCAGTCAATATGGTCGCCTTCCTTAATCCTAATTACGTTTGCTCTAGAGTCGCCAGGTATCTTTCGATACCGCCACAAGGTTCAAACCCGAATACTGATCAAGGAACCAATGCACCAGTTAGTTAATTCAAAGTTAGTACTATTTATTTACACACACAGTAATATCTACTCATGCACAGATACCATAAACTAAACTATCTCTAACGCTAACGCCTATACTTAACTTCAGGTGCCCACTCAGTCAGAGGAACAATGGCCATTGTTCAAAGAGGTGACAGGAAAACAGCTAAGGTCGTCCATCTGATAGCAAGCGTTGACCTTGGACTTACTTGCTTCTGGTGCAGCTGGTGGACGGGTCTCTCCACTTCGAGAGCCGAGTCCAAGAGAACGATTCTCTCTCGGGGGCTTCTTCTTATACCCGAAGGGGTTTCGCGTGCTTTTGGGCGGGCCTTGAACTTGGCCCCAATTAATTGGTCCTTATCTTTATCACTCGTATTGATCTTGACCAATAAAGGGGTGGGTGCCCTGATGGCTGGGCGTGTCCTAGGTGGCCGTTGGCCTTGCTTTGTTTGTGTCTTTCTGGCGCCGGGATGTCTGCAATAGTATCGGTTACTTGAATGTCATTACTTTGTTCCCGGAGATGGGCCACCAATATGTTAATTGACCTACAGTTTCAGTCTCATCTGGGAGTTGCCTTCTCAATACGCATACAGGCTCTGTGCCTGCTTGCTTTCCTAACATTGTCCATATTTCCCGACAGTCATTGCGATCATCCAATTTGTATTCTGGAAGTGGCCATTCCAGATGGCTACAGACTTGACCTCCCTTTAACAAAACCATGCTGACTGTTCTCAATTAATATTTGCCTCTCCAAATGCAGATTAATTCTGTCTCTCAAGAGTTGCTTCCCCACTACTGAGATTAGTGTCTTGGTTTATCCTTTCCTCCCTTCTGGCATAGTGGTACCACATTGGCAATCCTCCAGCACCTCTCTTGTGGCCAGAGAGGAATTGAAAATTATTGCCAGTGTCCCTGCTATTTCCTCCCTCACCTCACTCAGCAGCCTGGGACACATTTCATCTGGCCCTGGAAATTTGCTGCTTTTATGCCTGCCAGACCACTCAGAACTTCTTCTCTATGTTCATCTCTTTAATTTTATTACAGCCCTTCTCCCTAATTTCTATACCCACACTGTCTCTCTCATGAGTGAACACTGACACAAGGTATTCATTTCGAACCCTACTACCTCCTCTGGCTCCACACACAAATTACCACTGTGGTCCTTAATGGGCCCTACTCTTTCCCTAGTTATCCTTTTATCTTTAATGTACTTGTAAAACAACTTCGGATTTTCTTTTATTTTACCCCTGCCTGTATCCTTTCATGTCCCCTTTTTGCTTTCCTAATTTCCTTTTTAAGTTCCGTCTTGCACATTCTATATGCCTCTCGGGTTTCTGCTGTTTTGAGCCCTCGATATCGACCATAAGCCTCCCTTTCTCTCCTGATCCTATGCTGGATATTCCTCAATATCCATGGTACACTGGATTTGTTGGCCCCACCCTTTTTCTTGATTGGAACATATTGGCCCTATACTCTCCTATATCCCTCTTGAATGTCTCGTACTGTTCTGTTTTACCTTAAAGTGTCTGCTCCCTGTCCACTCTGGCCAAATCAGACCTGATCTTATTAAAATCGTTCTTCTCCCAGTTTAGAACTTTGATCTCAGGCCCATCCTTATCCTTTTCCATATCAATCTTGAATCTAACAGAGTTATGATCGCTGTCTGCAAAATGCTCCCCCACTGATACTTCAGCCACTTGCCCACCTTCAACCATTTATCCAAAGTTCATAGACAAGTCATGATAATGTCACTTCATAAAAATCTCAAAAGTTTTATGAGTGCTGGTCCTCAAACAGTAAACCTTAACTGGTAGAGTCAAAAAGAATGGGCGGGATTCTTCTGCCGCGTCCAGTCGGCTACCGGAGAATCCCACCCACAGTCAATGGAGTTCTTCATTCTACGTGGCCCGCCCATTCTTGTGGATCAATGAAAATTGTCTTCAAAGGAGTCCATTGGGTTTCTGCACATGGCCAAACTTGCATCTCTGCAGTAATGGAACAGCTCTCTCCAGAAAGGTCTGAAAGAGGCAAATATCACACTAGAGGTACAACCCGTGTGAGACACTGCTTTGTATATTTAACATATTGAGAAAATAGCCAATGCAGCAGTGCAAGTGGTAACAGACGCTTTGCTTAGCAACTACTGAAAACCCGATGGAGATTTTATGGCTTAACGCTATCGCCCTCCACAAGCCCCATAGGAACACAGACTAATTCTTTCGCAGGTCGATGATTTTGCGTTGTTCTGTTTCAAGAAAGTTTTAAAAGAAACAATTACTTACATCACCTTTAACAAAAAATATCTACTTTGTACAATCTTGAATTCTCCCAAGCTTACTTGCCTCCTGAGGAACCAAAAAATATGTACAACTTCAAGGAGAAAATTCAGAGTCTAAAAGGTGTAGATCTGTCATTATAGTCACAGATCGCAAGATCCGTGGAAGTGCTCCTGGGCCCCAACAGGATTGGAATTCCACAATCTCAATCTCTTTCGGTCAGAGATTTCTCCAATTTCTATTAGTGATCAATAGTTTTGAGGGGAATGCATGTCATATGCCTACTATTTGGTGGACCGCATGAGGGAAGTGTTTTCACCTTTCTTGAGGCTCACTCAATTGGATTTGTCCTAGTTTCTGCCCAGCAGTTAATTTTAAAAACACCTAACTTAGAACGACCATTACCGTTCATTACTTTTTTTTCCTCTTCCAATTGGTCACTGTTGCCATTGACAATTTATCAATTTATTGTTGCAGTGCCAAAAGAATTTTCAATTCATTTTGCTAATTTGGTGAATAGCTGCATGGGCGACACACAAGTTTTTAAGGAACTGGCCATTCGCCAACAAAATCTGTCACATTCCAGTAAGGAACTTTAAGGAATTATTAGGATTGGGAATTGTACCAAAGATTACAGAAAAGGAACACATCTATTTTTACAAAACGTTACAAGCTGGTATACCTGACATCAGTCGATGGTAAAATATTAGCTTATTTAGGATTTACGTCACAGAAACAGGCCATGCAATCCACCAATCCCTGCTGGCAGCTATGCTCGAGTCGAGGTTTCTTCCGTCTTTCCTCATCTAAATCTACAATTGTAAACATCCTTCCCCTTCAAATGCTCATCTAGCTTCCCCTTAGATGCAACTATACTATCCGTTTCAACATCTCCCTATGTTCATGAGTTCCACATTCTTTACACACATAATAAGAAGCACTTTCTTCCGAATGCCTTACTCAAATGTTTTTCTATCGGAAAGCCTCTAGTTATGTTCATCCTCACAAGTGGAAAGCTCTAGAGATCTTCCGGCTCCCGGTTCCACTGATTGCACCCCCCTCCCCCCCGTGGGTTTCCAGGCAATCTGGGGTGGATTCAGTGGGAGATCCCATTGACAGGCAGGCGGCCTCCTGCCGCTGAGAAACACACCACGGGGAGGCCAAAGAATCCTGCCCATTCTCATAATTTTAAAGACCTCCATTATGTCTTGAAGCTAACTAGCAATTTGTTCTGCCACTTGGCCCCTGACTTTACATTCTCTAGCCTTGTCCTTCAGTCTTTAACCTTATCAAACTTAATTTTTCGACAAGATACCCAGCCTGTCAATTCTTTCCTGATATGTATATCCACACATCATGTAAATCTTCTTTGCATCCATCCGAGTACCTCTGTATCCTTTTTATAATATGACCTTAGCTACATGCAATACTCCAAATGTAGTCAAACCAAGCTTCGATGCAGGCTCAACATAACATCTCAACTTTCAATTCTATCCCTCCAAAAATAAAGCCGACAGCTTAGTTTTTTTTATGGCCTTGCTAACCTGTGGTACATTGGTACTCTGAGGTCACTTTGTTTCCTGACCCCACCTAGACTTGCACCGTCCAAATAATAAGTGATCTCTCCATTCTTCCTACCAAAATGTATTACCTTATATTCATGTGTTGCACTTCATTTGCCCATTCTGCAAGTTTATTAATGTCCTCCTCTAGATCACGCGGTAACTGTTCAGACAGACATGGAGAAATTCTCCGAGGGGCATGAGTCTTTGAGACACTTTTCCTCAAACGGCAGTAGAAGCAGAGTCTTTGAATATTTCTAAGGCAGCGGTAAATTCTTGATATACAAGGGAGTTGAAAGTTCTCAGGAGTAGATGGGAATGTGGAATGGAGGTTACCATCATATCAGCCATTGCCATTAAATAAGAATATGGCTGATCTCATTTATAGATTCTTTTCGAGGGGCAGAGTGGCCTACTCCTAATTTGTATGCAATTCATTGCAGAACTCCTCAGTGTTGGCCATCGGCCCTAATTTAGTGCTACCCACAAATTTGTAAATTGTATGTTTAATTCCAAAGTCCAAGTTGGTACTATAAATTGTCATCCAGCACCTTGTGGAACCTCACTTCCCACTTTTAGTCACCTTTCAGTCCTACTCTGCATTCTGTCTTGAAGCCAACCAGCAAACTATTCTGCCACTTGTCCCGACTTTACATTCTCTGGCCTTATTCTTTAGTCTACTATGGGGTGCCTTATCATTTTAAAAATCCAGATAAATCACCATTACCATTGCTACTATGCTACCTCCTTAAAGAAAATCAATAAGGTTGGTTTCCCTTTGAAATCCACGATGACTATTCTGTCATTGTTATATTTCTCATTTCTAAGTGTTGTTCATTCCCTTTTTTAATAAGGATTCCATTATTTGTCCTGTTAAGCTGACTGGTTTATAATTATCAGGATATGTTCTGTCCCTTCTTAAATACAAGAATTACAGTAGCTAGCCACCAGTCCTCTGGCACTACACGTTTTACTAATGAAGTATTAAATAGGAGTAGTAATGCCTCTGCTATCTCTTCCCCAGATTATTTTAACATACATAGATGGAATTCATCTGGGCCAGGGGTTTTGCCCTCTTTTGAGTTTGATTAGTCTATTCAATATATTCCCTTTTTTATCTTAAGAGCTCTGATCTCATCAGTCAATGTTGATGAGGGCCTTTTTAGATATTAGACATAACACTGCAATCAGTTTAAAAACTCTAGTTCCATTATTTACTGGAGGTTAAAATCTTCAGTTGTGACTGAGAGAGACAAGCTGTCAATTATAAAAAGACACCCAAGGACACAATCTGCCTTTGGGGAAGGTTGTAATAACAATGTGGGACAGGCTAGCATTTGCTCTGCCTCCAGGATGTCTGCTGATAACGATAGGGAGGAGTGAAAGAGAACATCCATACCTCGAGAGGAGCCATTAAACAGCAGCGATCATCGCGGGGATTGATCGCCACACATCGGCATCGAACCATCAATATAAATAATTGCACGGCAAGATAAACGTGCCTTTGCACTGGTTGGATAGTTTGATTAAGCATGCAAACCTTTGATGTGATTGGCTAATTATTCTTATATGCTATGTATGATGTAACCTTAAGCAATAGCCACGACTGGACACTGAAAACACGTAATAAACAATTGGTATATGCTAATTTCTTGCAACCAAATCTCAAAGTATATCTGCTTGCACCATTCTTAAATCTGTGTTCTCTGGCGTCCCAACTTGAAATGCCACTAGTCCCTGCTTTGTAATAAAGGCCTAGTTTTTAACTCCAAGACTCTTTGTCTGGTTTCTCGTGAGTGGGAAAGCAAAGTACACTAAATCGCTGTACTTTTCACCGCAACAAACACCATGACTATTTGTTTAATTTCCCCAGTAAATATCAAAGTGGAATTATTTAATATTTCTGCCACATCTTCCTGTCTATCCTTCATGGTCCTAGTCGCAACAGTTTTCCTTTCTAAAATTGATATGCCTGTGAAATATTTGTTTTAAGTTCACTGATAATTTCACAGTTCCTCTTTCCCAAATGTTTTCTGACTTCACTCCTATTCTCGCTCATCATGCATGCACCCCTGTGTGCCCCTCTCTAACTCTCCATTGTTCTCTTTTATCTATTCATCTGTAGAGTCCCGCTAATGGTTACTTTGAGGTTTCCTTTTAGTGGAATATATTTTTGATGCACTTTGTTGAACACCGGTTTAAATGTTGTCCTTCATTGTTTTGAGACCAGGCTGGAGAAGAGCATCATGAAGCATCAAGATAAATTAAGCCATTAGGGGAAATCAGTATGGCTTTATGGGGAGGAGAAGATATTACATTTGGCAAATCTGAAGTCACATCTAGTCCCTCTGAATAGCAGAGTTCACAGGTGGTTTGAATTCATTTTGGGACTTTCCATTGCTGATGAAAGACTATAGAAAACATTGACTGCACTGGGAGTCATGTAATATTTCACAATACCTACAGAGATTAACATAGTATAATTGCTGGTAGCACCATGGCTCAGTTGGCAGCAAGCAGAAGGCAAACTCCAGGATAATGGAAACCTACATTGTCAGAGATGCTATTCTTCAGATGAGATGGTAAATTCAGGACTTCAAAGTAATTCTGTGTGTGTGGAGCACATTGGGACATCCGGAGTTGTAATAAACGTAAGCTTGTCTTCCCCCCCCCCCCCCCCCACCCCAAAACTAATTAAATAGTAAATCGAGCGAATATACATCACTTGGATTCGGAACCTTCGAGAATATTTGCAGGCAAAAATAATTGCCAACTTAAATGAATTATGTGGCATGACTAATGGATAGGTTTACTCTCCCACCGTGACATATACATTTAATCTGCTTCAACAATTGATCATAATTAATTATTAATATGTACATCATATTTGTTAAGTTAAATAATATAAACCCCCAAATAAAACAGATGATGGCAGAGTCGCAGAATCTGTTGGCATATCAACAACAAGATAATGAAATCAGATGCGTGCCACAATAAAAACAAAACCTGTGTCACCCAATAGTAATTTTACATGAACTGTAACTGAGCACTGCAGGTTGCAGAGGAAATGAAAAAAAGGTACAAAACAGGTCAGTAGTTACATTTCGTTGCTGCAAACAAAGTTGTATGTATATCTGCAAGTGTGGATTTTCATACTAATCTGATAGGATTTGCTTTGGACTAATCAACATGTTGATATTTGATTTGTACTGCAATTGCCAGTTATCAATGGACTACCAATTTGCTCATTATTTAATTGGCAGAGTGACCTTATGTGTGCAGTGTAATATCTAATAAATGGTGACTGTACAGAAGAGAAACATTTTCATTGTATAAACAATTCAAGTTGCTGCGCTAACCAAATAGCCACTCAATGGCTAAGACAACAACAATGTCAAATTTAATGCAAACCGAACTTTTGACACTCTAATTTAGACCCGATATTGACTGATCTTTTCACCCAGCCGGACTTGCACAGTCATAACCAGATACTTGCAGAATAAAGGGTTTTGTAGAAACGAGACAAAGCTACTGTTATACATACAAACAGGGAATATTTCCTGGTAAATTTAAATAACACACAACTTATTGTGGATGTTAAAGAAATCGTGGAGACCAACTTTATTTGTAAAAATTGAACCGGTCTCCAGTATACACATTTCACTTATTTCAATGTACAGACACCTGCTAGAGCTTTAATGTACATCCACATGAAGGAGGTAGAAAAAGGGGTCAGATTTTTCAGGATGTGTCCATTACGTGAACAACTTCCTCCACAACATTGAGTTCCAGCGGAGTAACCTTTTCCGTTAGGAATCCCGTTATCCCCCTCCTGTACTTGTAGTTGCCTTGCCTGGTGAGACAAAAACGATGGAAAATACTGTGACAACCTACAGCAGAGAAACAAAAACTTTCCCGGTAATGGGACCTTTCTTCCCTAAGTCATCCTCTCGTTGGCATAACAGTATGTGTGAATTTTTGTTAAATTTTTGTTAAGTTAAAGTATGTAGTGCACAATTGGTTTCACAATATGGATGTGCACAATTGGTTTCAGTTGCCTCAATTTTCTCCCTGTACAAAATTATTTGCTGAAAACAATACCATGGTTTGCCAGTCTTAAAAATAACCTATTGGTGGAACCTAGAACTTTGAGGCATAGTTTAAAAATAAAGACGTCCCCCTTTTAAGACAGAGATGAGGAGAAATTGTTTCTCAGAGGGTCATTATGGTGTGGAATTCTCTTCCCCAGAAGGTAGTGCAGGCTGTATCTTTAAATTTATTCAAGGCCTAGTTAGATAGATTTTTGCTAGACATGGGAGCCAAGTGTTCAGGAATGTGGAGCTGAGTTCACAACCAGGTGGTGAATGGTGGAGCAGGCTCGAAGGGCTGAATGGCCTACCCCTGCTCCAAAGTCCTATGTTCCTGTGCTGGTATATGTCAACAGAACCAGGGATGAGGGTTTTCAGTCAAGTGGAGAGACTGCAGAAGCTGGGAGCATTCTCCTGATGTTCAGAGATTTAACAGCAGTGCGAAAACCTCCACGAGGTTTTAATTGAGTACATGGAGGTGAACACTTTCCACTGGCAGGATTGGTAACAAGACACATATTTTAAGGTAACTGGCAAAAGAACTAGCAGTGGGTTGTGAGCAGCAAGTTTTTCCATAAACAGCGAATTCTGATGATTTGGAAGGCACTGCCTGAAAGGGTGGTGGAAGCAGATTCAATGGCAGCATTCGAAAGGAAAATAAGCAGGGGAATGGGACTAACTGGATAACGCTTTCAAAGATCTGGCAAAGGCATCATCAGCTGAATGGCCTTCCTCTCTGTGGTGTGATTTTATGTGCAGCCAGAGATCAAACAATATAGATTTAATGTTTCTTGGTCTGAGGTTGATTTGCTGAGAGGAGATTGGATTAGTGGGCTACGTAATAAACTGGTGTCTTATACAAGGCTTTCTCGAGTGACAAATCTGGCAGATAAATGGGAAGGGCAGATACTAGCAGCTCTTTGACATTTCAGAAATGGGTTTTGTAAATTGAATATATCTTCTAAATGAAAGAAATTTCACTGAAAATTGAGTAGAGTGAATAAATGTTTGCATGATGCACAGAGGATTGAAAGTATTTTGTTGATACAAAAATATTACACTGACATAAAATGGAACACTTCTTCCTGTATTAATCACCAATGTAAACTCAACCAAAAAAAAAATTCACATGTGCCACATTGATGAGTCAGTGGTTCTTGTGAGAAAAGAAAGATTCCAGAACAAATCTGTTATCTGTACTGCGGCAGATGATCTCAGCTAGTGTAACAGTGTGGTTATTACAAGTGGGAAAAAGTCATCCAGGTTCCTCTCCTAATAAGTTTTCAGTACATCAGTTGAAAAATATATGTGAATAAGATTGACTGCGATGTTTGCCATGGTCAAAACAAATCATTGCCTTCACAAAAAACCTCCATTTAAAATAACCACTCTGACAAAGTACCAGGGACCATTGCTGATTATAGGATTGTATCACAGCATGAATCAACACCCATAGGAGAGAAGGAGTGCGGAAGAAGACAGAGAGAAAATATTGTCAGAAAAAGAAACTAAATATATATGAAGTTAATGAGCTAGTGTCCTACAGCAGCACAATTAGTGACAACCTTTG
This sequence comes from Scyliorhinus canicula, assembly GCF_902713615.1. Lineage (NCBI taxonomy): Eukaryota > Metazoa > Chordata > Chondrichthyes > Carcharhiniformes > Scyliorhinidae > Scyliorhinus > Scyliorhinus canicula. The sequence continues at coordinate 45,509,648 of NC_052166.1, forward strand.
TTATCATTTAATTACACTTTCTGTTCTAGTCCAGATACAATAAAATCTGTTCATTAAAAAGTAAAAGCAAGACACTATGGATGCTGAAAATCTGAAATAAAAATAGAAAATGCTAGGGGAACTCAGCAAGTTTGGCAGCATATGTGGAGAGAGAAACAGAGTTAACGTTTTGTGCCTGTGTGACTCTTCTTCAAAGCTGATTTAGAAAGTAATTAGTTTTTCCATGCTCAAAAATTCAAAATCTTAATTCTGAGATACATCTCTGAACCAATTAATTACTGCAAACATGATTTTCATTTTTCATTCATTTCATTTTCATATGATGTTTCCGAAGACTCATTGGTTGATCTGTTGCATATCTATTGGCTACAGTACTTACAAGTTATTGCCAAACACAAGGCATCATAAAATCAGAATGTGTTTATTCACTTTCCAAGCTAAGTGTTGACATCTGTTCTCCCTCCTCATTGACCAAAAGCTTCAGTTTACAGGATGGATATGGTCCTGTGGGCGTCAGGTATCTAGCAATATCTCACACAAGTGACTATTATTTAGGTTCCAATACGGAATGCAAGAACATTGTTTTAAAGTTTGAATGGATGACGTGCAGAGTGGAGGAGGTCCAGAGAGCATAACAGCTAAGACTGATTTTCCTTAACCTATGTCCGCAAATGCCAAAATCAGGTGTAGAAATTCTGGTCAATTTTCTCTTCTGCAACCCAGCCCAATTACAGTATTTTTGTGGCCATTCAGACTTTGATTAGCTAAGTCAGCACAGGCTAGGCCAGCATGGTGGCGCAGCTGCCTCACGGCACCGAGGACCCAGGTTCGATCCCCCGCCTCGGGTCACTCTCCATGTGGAGATTGCACATTCTCCCAGTGCCTGCATGGGTCTCACCCCCACAACCCAAAGATGTGGAGGCTAGGAGTATTGGCCATGCTAAATTGCCCCTTAATTGGAAAAATAAATAATTGGGTACCCTAAATTTATTTTTAAAAAGTCAGCACAGGCTAGGGACTAAATCTGAAAATGTATTCGGACACAAAGTCACTGACCTGAAACGTTAGCCATTTCTCTTTCCATAGATGCTGCCTGGCCTACTGAGTATTTCCAGCATGTGCAATATTTTACGTTTGTATAAAATCTGAAACCTTCTTAACCTGTATGGTCCCGGCTCGCTGGGTTGTCTTTCAAGCTCTCCAACTCTTCTTCTGGCTGACGTAGAGCAACAGCTCTAATTTTACATTTAGGCGATTAACCCAGATAATTGCACCAGAAGTAAAGTGCATCGCTGTGATTCTTCCTTCATATTTAACTGTCCCGGCTTGAGACAATTCACACCTCTTTAACTTGTGATTATCACTCTCTCCAGTTTCTCCGTCTGGACCTGTAGACTTAATTACTTGCAAAGACTCGCATTCAAAGTATCCTATTGCATCTTTGACTTTGTCTATATATATGTTTCTGGAACCCACCTCTTCATTCACCCGAGGAAGGAGCAGCGCTCCGAAAGCTAGAGATTCGAAACAAATCTGTTGGATTTAATCCTGGTGTTGTAAGACTTCTTACTGTGCTGTGCTCACCCCAGTCCAACGCCAGCATCGCTACATCATTCATATTTATGAATCAGGCATGGAGATGTTATATGTTCCATGATCTGTTCAGGTACAGTGTGCTAACCGATTGCGCCACTAGGGCATACTCATGATCTGTTATGAATTACCACAATCACACACTGGAGAGTTTCAAATTTTCCATTTGTGCATCAAGTATCAAACCTGTAATCGTTCAGGTTGAATTTTTACATTACAATGTCTTCCTCCTCTTTTCCCACTTAAATGAGACAGAGTGTTTTATATGAAAGTGTTTATATTTACCTTGAGGAATCTGACCATTAGATGTTTTACAAATGGTAATAGTATTTCTACAATTTTCCCACTTAACAAAATTATCTACATTTAATACAGTCAATTCAGTGAGATTTCATCCTCTTTTGTAAGTCTGCTTCTTGTTAAGCCTCGACAAAGGCACACTTGGACATTTTATGTTTAGAAGACTGCGTAGATAGCCTTCTGTCAATTATTGTCTCGGTCCTTCCTACCACATTTCACACCTGCGCCCATTCTGACACCACTTCCCCACAAGAAAGATTCCCAGTCGTCCAAAAAACACCCAGAAATCATTATACAAAGAAACTAGAGGTCTAACCCATGTCCATCACCTAGCATTGCATCATTGCTATACAATTTTAGATTGTAGAATTTCCAAGGAGTAAAAGAAGTATAGTGCAAAAGAAAATTAAAAGTTGCTTACCGTACACCTTTTTTATTGGCGATATCAAAAGGTCTTAAGTAGTCCAACTTATTCTTCATTATCACACACAAATCGATGTTACTTCCTGACCCAAGATCACTGAATATACCCGCAGCAATGGCATCTCGTACAAGTTGCTTAGCTTCTTCTTCCTATTAGGAAAGTTTTATAGATATGTCTTGTCAAATTGAGTGAATGAAGAGAGAAATTTAAAATAATTTGGAAATTGTTAAATATTAAAACATCTATGCACACATATGTGTTGGATTATAATTTAAGGATAAACTGATTTGTCTTTAGTTTCGAAGACCTAATTTCAGACAGTATTATTAGGAAAACAAAAAGGTAAGGATTTATATTTGTATTGGTAAACGTTATAAATAAGGCACAGTTTTAATTGGGTTTAATTTAATGTTTCTGTGCCTGGAAGGATAAATCTATGCTGGACGTGGTGTTGGTATATATGGGAGAAAGTTTAAGTTCCAACAGTGATTCTATTGTGCTTAGAGGGGCAATGCATAAGGGCAAATAAACCAATAGTGGCTACTTAGCAACTGGGGCCTTGCAAGGTAGAGAAGCTTTTAATTTTTAGTTAGCAAATTTGATTGCAGTTGGAGAAAGGCAGTGATAGAGATGGCAAATCTCACAGGTCTGCTAGAAGCAACTGGTTTAGAAGGCAAGAGGGAATGTCTCTCTCTGCCTTGCTAGAAGAAATGTCATACTATGGAGTAATGCTGAAGAAAACAGATGCTGGAAATCCAAGTCCAGCTAGTTAAGGGTACTAGAGAAATAAAGAAAAGTTTCCAAGAAGTCTGGAGTTTACAGAACAGAGGAAACTGGGAACCACAACAGATTACTGCTCAGTAAAGTCACAGAGTCGAAAAGACATTGGATTGAGAGAGTCCAGAAAGATATCTGCGATAATGGTAAGGTTTGAGAGAAATTACTAGTTTGGGAGACATTATTTGAAATAATTATAGAAATCAATGGCTGGACCTCGGAGCTCATGTAAAAGCCTTTAAGACCAAGGAAACCTGAAGGGACTGGTGTAAAATGGGAAAGTGAAACCTTGATGGAAGTAACGGAGAGAAAGTAGAATTTAAAAGATTTGAAAGTGAATTTGAAATCACTCGTGTGGATGCCGGAGTTCAGTGAGACAAGGTGGCTGGCGGTATAAGAATCATTTGGAGGGGATTTTGAGGAGAAACCACAGACATTCACTGGGGCTCAGATAGGAGTGTGTCTAACCACAGTCATTTTGTGTACTTAAAAGGGACTTTTGTGTGTTCATGAGACCATGGTAATCTAAGATGTACTTTGTAATCGGTGTTTATCTTAAACTCAGTGTGCAATTGTTAAGCTAAGGGGGGAGTAAAGGAATATCGTACCATAATCCAATTGAATCTTATGACTTTGATCCTCTATGTTTCATTACAGTGAAAGTTACGGTCTTTTGAGGGCTCTTCCCGATCAGTTATAACATCAACTGGGGGTTGGACTGAAGGATAATTTGAGGTTCTTTGTAAAATGTAACTGGAGTTTTCCTGTTAGCTATTATTCCAAGACTTGCCATTTCATATCCTTAGTGCAACATTTTACTCCATATCACAATTAAACAGCAATAGCTCCCTCTATTGGGAGAACTACAGAAATGAGTTGACATGCATAACTTGCTTTCTTATTGCAATTATTTTACATTAAGTACTGACATTTTGCCTATTATTTTTCACCAACATAGCATATGCAGGACTGCATGTGTGTGTTGAGAAAACTGCACTATCTTAATTACTTTTTTGCCAATGAAGTGAATCTGCTCACTGTAGATTTAACACTGTTAACATCAGTGCAACCTACTAAATGTTTTGCGACGGCATGTCTGGAAGTCAAAGTAGGAAGTTAAAAGAAAAAAAAAGGTATAGAAATTAAATTGAGCTCATTAACTTCTTGTTTGCACAAATTACTGGATAACTCTCAATACTGTCTCGTACAAAAAGTCACAAGTCACATTCAAACGTATTTCTGCCTTTGTATTGACCAAAAAAAGACTGGATAGCACACATGAACTAATAGTGCATGGCTTTGTATTCTGCAGAAAGACCACTGAAAAGGTAATGCAGCTACTGCGTGCACACAATGCTCAAGTGAATCGGAGGAGAATCCGAAAAACTATCTCAACACCAATCAAGCTGATTCCCCCTGCATCACATGCATTATCTTGTGACCTGCACAATACATGTGGTACTTATTAGAAGCATTCATACTCTAATTCTTTTATCATTTGAGAGATTTGTTCAGGGGCACACAATACTTTAAATGATTGAACCTCACGATTTTGCAGATGTTGCCTTTTTTCTTTGTATTACAGATCTTTTTCCAAACCGAATTTTAAAAAAGCATTCAGCTAACCAATAAGGATACTAGCACATACATTTACTTTAGATTGAATTTCATGTACATTTTGAGTGAGTCCGTTAGGGGATGTTAAACTCTAAACCATCAGTATTGATATTTGCTGCAAACATGAGCCACTGGCAATTAGCAGAATCTGCATTTTAGAAATCAAAACTGTACAAGGCATCCATTAAACCAAATTGTAAGGACAGGTTTTGAATTTTGGATTGCTTTCTTTAGAAAGAGACAACTTCACGGTGACTGTGAGGGAAATCGATAAAACTAAAAGTAGGAAATAAAAGAAAAGGAATTTATTAATCATGTGAGCATTATACCACATACCAGCTCAATAATCAAGGCTGCTTACTTCCACTTCAATATCATCACTGACATACACTTCTACTTGCTAACATTACTGTTGAAATCCTCTTATTTTGTTGCTGCACGGTTTTATCTCTTCAACACTCCCATTGTCTTTTTTTTTAAATAATTTTTATTGAAATTTTTACAAAATATAAACAACTCAACTCTATTAACAAGACAACCGCGGTAACACCCCAAGAATAATTCCCACCCAACTTCAACAGCAACTACAAACAAAAGAAAAACAAAAGAACACCCAACAACAAAAGGGAAAGAGATAGCACCCACCACATCCCACAGACCCATGTACACAGTTCTCGCCCCCCCGATCCAAACCCCCCCCTCCCTCCCCCCCTGGGTTGCTGCTGCTGCCGGTCTATTTCCCTACCGTTCCGCCAGGAAGTCCAGGAAAGGCTGCCACCGCCTAAACAACCCTTGTACTGATCCCCTCAGGGCGAATTTCACCTTCTCCAATTTGATGAACCCCGCCATATCATTGATCCAGGCCTCCACGCTTGGGGGTCTCGCATCCTTCCACTGAAGAAGAATCCTCCGCCGGGCTACTAGGGACGCAAAGGCCAGAACACCGGCCTCTTTCTCCTCCTAGACTCCCGGCTCCACTGCAACCCCAAACATTGCGAGTCCCCAGCCTGGCTTGACCCTGGATCCCACCACCCTCGACACCGTCCTTGCTACCCACTTCCAAAACTCCCCCAGCGCTGGGCACGCCCAAAACATACGGGCGTGGTTCGCTGGGCTCCCAGAGCACCTAGCACACCAGTCCTCGCCCCCAAAAAACCTACTCATCCTCGTCCCAGTCATGTGGGCCCTATGCAGCACCTTGAACTGTATGAGGCTAAGCCTCGCACAGGAAGAGGAGGAATTCACTCTCTCCAGGGCATCCGCCCACGTCCCCTCCTCAATCTCCTGACCCAGCTCCTCTTCCCATTTACCCTTCAGTTCCTCCATCGAGGCCTCATCTACCTCCTGCATTACCCGGTATATGTCCAAAATCCTCCCTCCTCCAACCCACACCCCCGAGAGCAACCGATCCCGCAGCCCTCGTGGGGGCAGCAAGGGGAACCCCTCCACCTGCTGCCTGGCAAACGCCCTCGCCTGCATGTACCTAAACATGTTCCCCGGGGGGAGCCCAAACTTCCCCTCTAACTCCCCCAAGCTCGCGAACCTCCCCTCCACAAACAGGTCCCTCAACCTCCTAACCCCTGCCCTGTGCCAGTCCAGAAATCCGCCATCAATGCTCCCTGGGACGAACCGATGGTTCCCCCGTAACACTCCCATTGTCAACCTCCCATTTCCATTCTGACAAAATTCCAGCACGTGGAGAACTTTACAGCTTGCATTTTTTTATTTAAACCTTTCATGGGGTATTAAATCACTGGCTTTGAAAGCAGACCAAGCGGGCCAGCATCACAGTTCAATTCCCGTAACAGCCTCCCCGAACAGGCGCCGGAATGTGGCGACTAGGGGCTTTTCACAGTAACTTCATTCGAAGCCTACTCGTGACAATAAGCGATTTTCACTTTCACTTTCATTGGTTAGGCGAGCAATTGCTGCTCATTCTTAATTGCCTTTGATGTGGTGGCGGTGATCCATCCTCTTTAACTGCTGCAGTCCATGTGACATTGTACACCCACAATGCTGTTAGGGAGGGATTCCAAAATTTTGGTCCAGCGACAGCGAAGGAACGGTGATATGGTTTTAAGTCAGGATAGTGTGTGGCTTGCAGGGGAACTTGCTGTTGATGCTCTGATGCACTGCCAACCTGGCTCTTCTAGCTGATAAGAAATTGTGGTTAGGAAGATGCCGTCAAAAGAGCCTGGTTGAGCTCCTGTAACGCACCTCGTAATTTGTATACATTGCTGCCACTGTGCATTAGTGATGGAGGGAAGAGAGTGTTTAAAATGTTGGAAAGAGTGACGATCAAGTGGACTGCTTTGTCTTGGATAGCCATCATGTGGAGATGCCGGCGTTGGACTGGGGTGAGCACAGTAAGAAGTCTTACAACGCCAGGTTAAAGTCCAACAGGTTTGTTTCAAACACTAGCTTTCTCCAGCCCTATAGGTCAGATACAATCTTCTAGTCTTGAAATTTTGGTCTACTGCCTATGTTTATCCTTCAACTACTCCATAAGAGATTGTAATCTTCAGCCATTCCACCACTGGAGGGCCCATAACAGAGTGTCAACAATTAAGATCGCTTCAATACTCAGTCCAGGAACAAGTAGGAACAATTCAGGTTTCCAATTACAGAAGGCTGTGCAAAATAAATTCTTATTAAGTGCATATTGAGACCAAATAAAAATATATCATGGTGGTGCACTATTTTAAACACAATGTTAACTGCTTAAGTGCACAATTATTGTTGATGGCCCCTGATATCAATCAATTATTCAGAAATATGGGCTGGATTCTCCGTCGGTGGGATGCTCCTTTTGCCAGCAGCCCGGGGGTATTCCGACGGCGTGGGGCTGCTCCACAATGGGAAACCTCATTGACTGGCCGGCGTAATGGAGCATCCCTCCGTGAGGTGAAATAGAAATGTGGCGTGGCGGAGAATCCTAATTTATTCTGATGAACCTGGAAAAAAAATATCTGGTTCAATAAGGATTTTTAAAAAGTCTTGAAAATTCCAGTGCAGCCTTGCTCGTAAAGCTAGAAAATGTAAAGTAGATCTCCTCTGACATTGCTCATGGGTACTTTAAGGCTTGAAGCATGTTTTTCCAGAGAAGTTGCCTCCACTGAGCTGATGCCGCCAGTTTGTTTTTCCGCATACTCGCAGCTGTCTCTTACAGGCTTCATTTATCCATCAGGACAACAAAAGGCACTAAAGGTTGCGGGTTTGAGGGTTGGAAGGTTGAGGCTGGGCTGGTTCTGTTGGTACCGCTCTGTGCATCTTCTAACACAAACATTTGAGGATTGAGGAGGTTTTGCCAGAATTATGGATTGTGTGTTCGTCTCACTGGCACTCAGCATACAGGGGACAAATGAAAAGATCTCCATCTCCTTGGACAAGCTGCCCTGGGATGCCTCCGAGACTGTATTACTCCTTTCTTTTCGATCTGTTCTCTTCATTCACTACCGTTAGTACTCGCCCTCTGGAGGTTGGAGTGAGGATAACTGTAGCAAAATTCCCCCCCAGAATTCTTAAATGTTTTGAAGTCTATTTTAAGGAAATGTACATTTGTCATTGGGTGGGGAGAGGAAATGTCACCACAGCTGAAAGGAAGTTGATTTCTCTCCCTCTCCCCCTCCCCAACCCCCAACAATCTTAATTGGTTTTGTGCCATTTTAGGATTAACTGGATCAAGCAGCAAAGTTACAGGCTTACTAAAATCACATACACCACAGCTGCATATAAACAAGATTTTTAATAGAGACGGATGTGCTTTTGGAATCGACTGGTGTGGAAAAATAATGGCATAATTTTTTTTTTTTAAATCTTTTGCACGGGCAGCCATGATGCAGCTACATGAACTATTTTAGATGCCCATTTTCATTCCCGTCTGAAAGTCAATTCTAAATGGAAATCTTCAGCTGCAATTTCTTCAGATTTTTTCTAAAATGTTTTAACGACCAGTGAAATCCAATTTCTAAATCGAAAGCAAATTCCTTCAGCTTTCAGCACAGAGATCAAACATACTTGAACAACTTTCAAGATCAACTGCACACACTGGCAATTACAGTTATTAACATCACTAACTTAATACACAATGAAAACACACAATTGCTTACAATAACTTACTTTCAGTATCTCATCCCCGAGAGTTTAAGTGTTTTACCTTAAAGGAGCCTGCACAGAATGATGCTCTACAACACAAGTCATCTGTGACAAGCAGCCTTTACAGCACTATCTGTTCACCTCCATCAGACCATCACAGAATGTGTCCCTGGGCTCTTATGTGCAGCTCGATTTACTGCCAGATGACAAATGAGCAGCACTTGCGGAAAGTGTGAAAAGGTCTACACCAGACATGTAACGGTCACCCCAGCTGTATCACAGTGCACAGCAAGCTTAAGCAACACCAAAAGTCATTAAATTGACCACTAATAGCCACTTTCAGAATGTACCAAAGGATTTAACACTGTGAAATAAATAAAAATCTCAGCATGTACTGCAAATCAACAACTGTGTTTGATAAAATATTTATAACATTGCCAATCTGCTGCATTTAATACAAGGAGGCACTCTAAGCATTGTCAGTTTAGAAAGTGATTTATATATTGCTGCAGTACGGAACCTCATGTAGGTTCTGTTCCTGGTCATACGATCTGAGATTATACAAATTAATTTCTGACAGCTATATATTGCATCTGTGCTCATTATCTGAGGAACTGCACACCAACAGGAATTGGAGCTTATCGAGGGAAGAGTCTAGACCTTAAAATAGCCCATTGTTGTCAAGAATTCCTAACTTGGAAGCAACAAATTTGTGTGCACAAATAACAACCAATTTGAAGCATCTGGAATTTGAAGCAGCCATCACCAAGTGATGAATTTTATCATATGTTTTGAAGACAACCTCTTCATATGAAAACATATTGTTTGAATGTTAGGTGTTTGAATCTTAGAAACATCGTCGTTGGAAGAAAGAACAACGTAGAATAACATTTCTACTGCTACATATACTTCATTCTTATCAGGATTTTTTGTCTTCCAAGGTAAACATCTTTGATAGCCCTAAGCTAGCTACTAGAAATGTTTCCATTTAAAACAAATAAAAATCTAACAATAATTTGAACTCATTTTAAAAATTAAAACTATAAGGAAAAGACTTGCATTTCTATAGCAGCATTTGTCTCAAGATGCTTTACAACCAATGAAGTACTTTGAACTGTGGTCCCTGTTGCAATGTAAGAAATGCACCAGCTAATTTGTGCACAGTATGTTCCTGCAAACAGCGTGATAATGACCAGATAATCTTTTTGTGATGCTGACTGAGGGACAAATATTGGCCAAGTTATCGGGGATGACTCCCTGCTCTTCTTTGAAATTGTGCCATGGGATATTTTACACCAGAGAGGAGATTTGAGCCTCAATTTAACGTTGCATCCAAGAGAGACACTTCCAACAATGCAGCACTCCCTCAATACTGCATGCGCTCGGCAGCTTTGATTTTTTGTGCTCAAGAGACTGGAATAAATTTTTTACATGATTTTTGCACTCAATTTAATCTACAAAAGCTTTTATATTTAATTTGCATTTAATCTACAAAATCATCGGGCATTATTTGTGTTCAACTCTTAATTAGTTTAAACTGTAGGATCAAAAGTAGAAAATCCTCAATTGTTTATACAAACTATAGTTAATGGAAAGTTATATTTTTACAATGGAGTAACAATTTACATTTTTATGCAAATTAAAAGGTACATGTGGGTTAAAAGATCCAAACCATGGGAGTATAGAACTTTATCTCCAATCTTTGATAGTGCTTTGTTAGTCTATAGCATTGTCAAACTCGGGGGCGTGACCCGCGGGTGGGTCGCAGGCGGGTGTCGGGAGTGTCACGGAGCTGTCCGCTGTGGCGCTCCCGATCGCACAAATCTGCGTGCAACAGCCGGCTGATAATAACGGCGGTTGCAAGCGGACTTCAAAATGGCCACGAACATGCAAAGAAATTGCGGCTGCACTGCGCATGCGCGCTGATGATCGGGCACGAATGCACAGTGTGGCGTTTTTTTTTAAAAAGGGTCACAGCTTTTTGTTTTACAAGTTCAGGGGGGTTTAATTCATTTATTTTATTCATTTTTTTTTACAAGTTCGGGTGGGTTTTATTTGATAAAATTTTACAGGAAAAAAATGCAGAACTTTGGACAGATGGAGACTCCATACTTTCCGACACCGGAAGGCTTCACCTTCAACCAACAGGTTCCATTGGAGGAGCGTGTACGAGGGCCAAAGGGGCCCAAAACCATTTCCTCCATTTTTGTCAGCAGCAAACAAGGTAAGAGAAAATGGTGGATCGCGCAGGTCGGCCGGCGTGAGCCGCGAAAGTCGGCCGGCATGGGTCGCGAAGGTCGGCCGGCGTGGGTCCCGAAGGTTGGCCGGTTGGTAAAAATGGGTCCCTGGAAAAACAGTTTGAACACTGGTCTGTAGCTATTTAATAAAAACTAATTTAAATGAAAACTAATCTCAAGAGCTCAATATTCTGCTCATAATCCCAATATTATGTTTTACGATTGGCAATCCTGCAACAATTTTACTTTTGACTAAGAACATTGAATTTTAGTTCATTGCAAAAGTTGTTTTCAGTATTTATAGGCTTGTGAACTTAAACTTTTATTGTTATTCTTATGTATTGAAGTAGTAAAACTAAGGAGTTCTTTAATCACGACATGTGTATAAACTGGTAAAACAATTCCTATTACTTCCTCCTCCTGACGATTTTGTAGCGCCTACGATGATTAAAAATGTTAGATATCTATTTTAGCAATGTTTTTCAACTGCCATTTATCCTTATATTAAAAAACAAGATTTATATACAAGGTCGGGAATGTTTAAAATTTAGTATTCCTTGGTTTCTTACTTGAAATTTTTAAGCAAATGATTTTCATTGTTACTTTTAGTTATTATGAACAAAAATCAAATATTATGATTGTGAATTCAAACACAATGACTTTTCCCCATTGATCTCATTGTTCTTACATTAAGTATGTTACTTTTAATGGAAATTTAACATCTGCCACCCCTAGGGGTGTTAGGGCAGATAGGTTTGATCAGTAATTCCAAATTCATTGGCAGTATATCTTTCAAATAACACTGACTTGGTTACAAACATTATCGACAGAAATTTAGCATGATTAATTCACAAAGTCACCACTAACATCCACCAAGAATAGAAATAATGCAGATAGCAATGTGTCAATATTTAGACATAAATTCTTTACATCTCAAGACAAAGCGACTTGAAAATAAACTAAAATATACATAATGCATTCTGTAATCTGGCTCCATGTTGCATAATTCAATAAAATATGGGTCTGGTAAGTACTCCTATGGGAAACAACAATTAATATATTCTGAAGTCTTTACGAAATGGCAATTTTGTTTCCTCCAGGTTATGCAGTGTAATTGTCCAAACAGTCAGAACAGAGTAGAGCTACTGAAATAATGACACAATAGTAAAAGCCTCAAGACTTTAAAAAAAACTGCTTTGTCAGAGTATTCACCACGACACTAATAGTCTTGCTTTATCTCCATTGCCTGCTGTCTTGATCTGGTAAGCAAACCTCACAGCAAGCGGTCACCTTTCTATGGAGTCATTAAAACTCAAAATGTCAGCTGGTGGTCGTAGCCTGTGGACTTCCACACCTGAGCCCTGTGGCAGGCACACACAGGCTGTTTGGATCACTGTCAGTAACAAACACTGAATTCATATGCAGCCTGTCATTACTCTCCCATTTTCCGTCTGACAGATGTGATCTAAATGAGATTGATTAAAGTGTGTGTAATTCAGAGGGAAAAAAGTTTTCCTAGTTAATTTCTACCATGTTAACAGCAAAATAGTTTTCAATGCCTTCCCTCAAGAATTTGAAAAAAAAATGCATTCCACTTCAGTCAATTTTCTATTGTAACAAAACTGGCATTGTGAAACCATGATAGTTAATAAAAGTGGGGGTGTGGCTTTGGAACAGTCTTGCTATCATTGTTGTTGCTAATGTTGCATTTTCTGCCACTATTTAGTGATAGGATAGCAAAATATGAAATAAATCTCTGGTGGCACTGAGCTCTGGAATTTGCACTATTATTAGGTAAATGGGGGCCGATTTGTGATGTATTCAACCAGCTCTAATTTCCTATATAAATAAGGTATCAAATGCAGTACAATTCAATATAATTGGCCAATAGTCGGTTTTCTTTTGCTATGGTCGTGAGGGATTTTGCTGCCTCCAAGAATCTGGGGCTGGATTTTCCCCCCTCCGACGCTAAAATCGTGTTTGGCGACAAGGCGGAGAATCCGTTTTGGCACCACAATTGGAAGCGGCGCCGGTTTCTTAATTCTCTGCCCCGTGAAAAGCAGCGTACTCCTAGAGTATGTCACACCGATTATCCATCGCCTCAGGCCATTGCCTGAGGCCTGCCCTGCGATGTCCTGTCCCCAACCGGCAGAATTCCTGAGGGCGTGGGTTATGTGTGCTCACACCGCCCGGGAAGCACGTGTGTTGGCTGCGGACTCAGTCCGGGTCCACCACAGTCGGGGAAGGATCAGGGGCTTCATTTCGAGGCAGGGGGCAACGTGGGCGGGCGTCCATGTCGCCCGAGCGCCCGATGGGGAGCACTAGTTTAGCGGTCCAGGTCCGCGGGCATGCGCGGCCTCTGAACCGGAAGTGCTGTGGGCCGCATGGGCAGCTAGAGCTGCGAGCTCTCCACTGCCTCCCTGCTAGCCCCCAGCAAAATGGGGAATCGGTGACCTTTTGATGCCAGTTTTCCTGGCGTAAAAGACCACCGTTTTTACGCCGGCGTGGGGACTTAGTCTCCAATACAGAGAATCCAGCCCCTGGTCTTTCAAAACAAATACTTTACTTTCAGGGCAAAAACCAAATTAGTGGCTCAAACTACCCAAAAGTGCTGCAGTGAAAGAAGACACTTAGATGTACCCTTTAAAGAAAGCCTTTTATAGCTTTAAATAAAAAGGTATTTCATCACCACCTTTTGACTTTTTCTTCAAAATTAGAGCATCTGACTAGCAAATATTTTGAAAACTGACCAAGTGTACAAATTCATATTTATTCTACCGATGGAATCTTAAATGTTGGAAATTTCGAAGACAATGGAAAATATTTATTCCCTTTGTTCACTTTCATGCCATCCATAAAAATGTATGTTTTTGTCCAAGATTGATACTTCTTTAGGATACCAGAAAACAATAATGAAGGTGGTGTTATTATATTCTAACATTTCTGAGCATCAACACTGATAGAACAGCAGCAATATGCTGATTCATAAATCTTTGACCACTTTCACCAACACCACTTAAATTAAGCTTCTAGTTTAGCAAACCTATTCTTAATTAAATGTCTAACTCTGGAATTAGTCCCTTGATTGACTTCAGTTTTATCAATGTGAAGAGACATTTAATGATCTATTTGCAGTTCAATCTTGTATTAAGTACATTTCAGCACCTGGTTAGTTTGCTATTACACAACTTCGCATGCTGCAGTTACTGATTGCTGACTGCTTAGCCATTGTAAATACTTAGATGTTGGGACCGGAAGTCAATTCTAAATTTCCATTCAGGTGATTATTAAGTGTTTAAATAAACTGGAAGAAAAATCTCAAAATAGTTTCCAGTAAACACAAATACACAAGGCAAAACTATCCATGAATCATTCAGTCCTTGATAATCTCACCGACTCCATAAAGGTAAATGATGTGGCGCATGAGAAGATCAGACCTGTGCAAGCAAGAGCTTCAGCAAAGAAAGAAATTATTATATTACCGTAACTAAAGCAGTACTCATACAGTTATTAACAGTGATCAGCTATTTAATCTTTTCACCCAAGCCTGATCCTGTTCATCAAACATATTCTATGGGCGGCATGGTGGCACAGTAGTTAGCACTGCTGCCTCACAGCTCCAGATACAGGCTCAATTCCCGCTTTGGGTCACTGTTTGTATGGAGTTTCTACGTTCTCCCTGTGTCTACTTGGGGTTCCCCCGGGTGCTCCGCTTTCTTCCCACAGTCCAAAGTTGGGCAGATTAGGTGGACTGGCCATGCTAAATAGATCCTTGGTGTCCAAAAGGTTAATAATATTAATAATAATCTTTACTGTCACAAGTATACATTAACACTGCAATGAAGCTACTGTGAAAATCCCCTAGTCACCACATTCCCGCGCCTGTTCGGGTACACAGAGGGAGAACTCAGAATGTCCAAATTACCTAATAGCACATCTTTCAGGACTTGTGGGGGGAAACGGAGCATCCGGAGAAAACCCACGCAGACCCAGGGAGAACGTGCAGACTCCGCACAGACAAGTGACCCAAGCCGGGAATCGAACCTAGGACCCTGGAGCTGTGAAGCAACAATGCCAACCACTATGCTACCGTACTGCCCTAGGTGAGGGTACTGGGTTATGGGGATACGGTGGAGGCATGGGCTTTAGTAGGGGGCTCTTTCCACGGGCCGGTGCAGACTCAATGAACTGAATGACCTCCTTCGGCACAGTAAATTCTATGATTCTATGATCTTGCAGCCACAAACTTGTACTTTCTGGTGGGGTCACGAGATTGCAATCTAGAGCAGGAATTCCAGCTGACTTCAATTTGTCTCTCTTTCACCTACACATGCAGTTGTTAAAAAAAATCACACAGCTCATTTCAGACCTCTCAAACTCTATGGAGGGTGAGCTTCTGAGAAAATTATAGTTTATTTGTGAGATACGCCAGCCTGGATCTAATCGCTCCTGTTCTTTAAAAGGCGATGTAACCTCCTGAAGTTAGAATTCTCCGAATTAGAATTAAGAACCAAAGACGTAAAGAAGGTGGCAGAGAAACGGTGACGAGAATGACCAGGGCAACAGGCCTGATAGATAGAAAATAAAGCAATGAAGAATTACAATAACAAGAGAAGGGTAATAAAAAGTCAGAAGACAATCAAGGAAAGAAATTAAGAAATATCCAGAAATCAGAAATGTATAATAACATGTTACATAAAGAAAATCTTGGTATAAACAATGGCAAATATAAAATGAAGTGCAGACATCTTACTTGTTCTATGCATTCGTTTTTGTACACTAAGCACTATTGTGTGTACAACAAAAACAAAGCAAAAGATAATAAGAAAAAGGAACACTGGTGACTTTGATGAGGTGACGATTGACAATACTGTAAGTGTTTCATTCCTATTCATGCCCGATTTGTCATATTAAATTAGTTTTAAAATCCAAGCACGCAATATGCACATTCTAGTTCATAAAAGCACTGCATTGCAAGTACTGCATAAGCTGAACTGATTTAGTTGTTTAAGGTAGATCCATAACTGCCCAAATGACAAATTAATATCGTTCTACCGTCGTTGTTTGGTGCTTGGCATCACAATTCTGAAGCCTATGGGCCCCATCAGGGCTGAAACTGCTCAGATCTTCAGCAATCTATAAGTGTCCCTCCAGAGGCCAGTACTTGCATCAGTATAAAATATGATACCATAAATCAGGCTGCAGAAGTGGCACTTGTGCACATCACCATCCATCTCACCACTCATCTCTGAAGGGTCTTGGGTAGAGCTTATCTCTCAGCTGTGCAACAAGGGACCAGACAATCAAGCAACTGGCATTGACAAAGCATTTGCTGCTTACATCTGAGCACTACAACTCCAAGGCTGTGCAGAAAACAGGTCCTGCTGGTACTATCTTGCCTGAGGCGCTGGCAGAACTGGTGGTGGCACATCTTCAAAAGGCAGTGGGCCCAAATGCTAGCAACCCACAGAAACCGGGTAAGCCTCCAGCCTCTATTCTTTAAGCTGGAGTATCTTCAAAGCCTAGAAATGTGACTGTAGGGCTCAACAGCTGCCATCGCAAATCTGATATGGCTGCAGTTTTGAGTAGTACTCAAGATTCATGCAAAAGAATATTTCAAGTTGCCATTATTGCCTGTCATGGATTTATAAATACTGCTCAGTGTCTGCCGTGGTGAGCTTCTCATGGGACTCTACTATATGACAACACAAGAGAATGAAAAAGCAGGCCAGTTCTTCCGAAAAGTCTCCTTTTAATGTTGCTTATTCATTTACTGATTACTTTTACCAATGAAGTAGATTTAGTGCAGCAGGTATCTTTATTTCCAATGGATTTAAATTGCTGCCTTAATTAAACTGACCTAATTATGCTAATACTAATTTACAAGTTGAAACCAAGGATTGCAGTACATAAGGGGCTGTTCAGCACAGGGCTAAATCGCTGGCTTTGAAAGCAGACCAAGCAGGCCAGCAGCACGGTTCGATTCCCGTAACAGCCTCCCCGAACAGGCGGCGGAATGTGGCGACTAGGGGCTTTTCGCAGTAACTTCATTGAAGCCTACTCGTGACAATAAGCGATTTTCACTTTCATTTGCTTTTCAACTGCAGCCCTGAGATTTGCTGCTGTATACATACCCTATATGCACTCTGGTCCTGCTATAGCATTTGACAATTAGTACAAAGGAGAATATTGTTAAAAGAACAGAACTTGCATATTTAAAATTAAGGTAACAGCCCCACAAAGGCTATGCTTCTTTAGAATTCATCTGTTCACTTCCCATTAAAACTTTGGAACTATGACAAACAAAAGTCTGTTTAAACATAACACCTTAAGGCTAAAACGAGCTGCTACACATCTCTTACATTTCAGTAGCCCAAAATCTCTAACCAGAGTAGCGCATGCGAAGTAATCAATTTTGTAAATTTGCAACCCTTTGTAGGATGCTCATAAAACAGTTTTCTCGCTGCTCAACAGAACAAGGGTGGAAACTAGCCATTGAATTATTTGTGGCTGGTAGCAAGAATAGAACTCCACAAAGGCTCAGAGAATTTATACACTGCTCCAGGTTGGAACGGTTCAGAGTTCAGAAAGGTCTCCCCTCTGTTCTGATAGACATTGCAATTAACTGCAGTCCAATGTTTCAAATGACCAGTTGTGTTGGTAGGTATCTGTTTCATTTGTGATACCCCCATGTTCGAATTGTAAGCTGGCTCTCCCTGTCTGAATACCCAAGAGTATGACAGCAATCTTGGGCGGCATGGTGGTACAGTGATCAGCACTGCTGCCTATGGCGCTGAGGACCCGCGTCACTGTCTGTGTGGAGTTTGCACATTCTCCCCGTGTTTGCATGAGTTGCACCCCACAACCCAAACATGTGCAGGGTAGATGAATTGGCCACACTAAATTTCCCGTTAATTGGGGAAATAAATTGGGAACTCTTAAATTTATATTTAAAAAAAGAAAACAGCAATCTAGGACTTAGAATAACAGTCATTCCACCAATGAGGAATGCTCAAACCTTTTTGTGCTGTTAGGAAGGTCAACTCACCAGTTCATACAGAAATAACAAGTCACTAGAATTATATTGAAAGTTTTAAAAGGTAAAATTTTACATGAATGTCGTAACCAGAATGGAACTTACTGGGTAGCAACAATCAGACTCCCCATTAACCTCACAGAGTAAGAGCCCCCCCCCCCCGTTAAGGGGGGTGGGGAACTCTAATTGTAGAACAATCACCGTGATATAAGGTCGGCCACTTTTGGCACCGACAGAGACCAGGCATGGGGTTGCCATGTGGTGTACATAACAGTTCTTTTAAATAAAACTTTTATTTATTTCTTGTCTACTTTGTGTGGACTCTTTCATGGCCAAGAAAACTGGCAACGAGAGGGAGACTGGTCGGATATAGACACTGATAATAATAATCGCTTATTGTCACAAGTAGGCTTCAATGAAGTACCTTTTCCGAGCAAATGAGATCATGGCGCACATACCTACAGCGTGATGCAAAGCCTCACATATCCAGTGGCTCCAGACACTGGGCGCGATTCTCTAGCCACGATGTGCACAAGCGAGAGCGTACCATGGCCGGAGAATGCCGGGCGAGGCCTACAGCGAGCCTCCTGACAGCCTCCGCGCCTCGTGAGATTCTCCGGAGTCCCGCAAGACGCCAGAGTTGGAACCCCACCCCAAATGGGCGGGACCGAATGGCCTACTTACGACCTTCTCACCTGGGATCCACTGGCCTCCAGCGATTCTTTGGCCTCCCCAAGGAGGCTGCAGCCGGGATGCCGATCAGTGCTGGCCCATACACGGGGGGGGGGGGGGGGGGGGGCTCTCTCCTGGGCGAGCAAAATACGAGCTCCCCCAGTAAGGGGGTGGGAACTCTAAATGTGGAACAATCACCTGTGATATAAAGTCGACTGGTTTTGGCACCAACCCGGCAGGGAGCCACACATAATAGTTCTTCCAAATAAAACTTCAGTTCTTTTTGATCTATATGATGTGGACTCTTTCGTGGCCTGCGAAAATGAACTTTGATGGCATTAAAAGATGAAATATTAACTAGTCAGGATTTAGCTCTTCATGTGCTGGAACTCAACATGTAAATTATAATCGTTTGTCTTTTTAATGTGCTGAGTATTGCCACCCAAAACACATTGATTTTAAACAGATGTGAAAAACATACGGCAAGATTTTACAACCTCTCCCGCTGGTGCATCTTTCCATCCCGCTGAAGTCAACGGTGATTTAAATGGATCGCCAATTTTGTCAGGGCTATAAAGTCTCGGCGATAGTTTTCTTGTACCTTCACATTTACTAAGCCCTTATATACAGATACTGAACTCTTCCAAGTAAACAGAAAATAATCAGTTCATCTTGTGCATTGAACGCTTCAATGTTTTATTCAGAGGGATTTGGGTGTCCTTATAAGCGTGCAGGTTAACATGGAAGTACACAAAGCAATTAGAAAGCAAATAGCCTTTTTTTACAATGGCGTTGGAGTACAAGAGTAAGGAAATCCTACTGCAATTAAAAAGGGCTTCGGTGAGATTATGTACAGTTTTTGTCTCCTTAATCAACGAAGGGAATACTTCACCCTGGAAGGGATGCAACAAGGTTCACTAGATTGATTTCTGGGATGAGAGAGGGACTATCCCAAGGGGAGAAATTGAGTAGAATGGGCCTATATTATCTGGAGTTTAGAAGAATGAGAGGTGGTGATGGCATATAATACTTACAGGTCTTGATGGGGTAAATGCTGAAAGGCTGTTTCTCCTGGCCAAAAAAAAAGTGTAACTAAAAGTCTCGGGATAAGGGGTGAACGATTTAGGGTGCAGCCAAGGAGAAATTTCTTCTTGTAGGCTAGGAGTACTCTACCCCTGAGGGTTGTGGATGCTTAGTCAACACACATATTCAAGACTCATTGATATTTTTGGACAATATAGGAATCAAAGGATATAGGGATAGATCAGAAAAGTGAAGTTGATGTAGAAGTTCAGACATGATCATTTTCAATGGTGTAACAGGCTGAAGAGGACATATGTGCTCCTTTCATACGTTCTTACTTCTCTCCTCCTCGTTCCCCACGGTTTTCACTTTTAAAATGCACTCTTGAACTGTGTAATGCCACATACATTCATTCACCACCAGTAATGGCCAAATTGTTTGGAAACAATTTCCCCAGATATAACCATGGCAGAAGACTTTCAGCATTTGATTTGATTTGATATGATATGATTTATTATTGATATGGAGATGTCGGCATTGGACTGGGATGAGCACAGTAAGAAGTCTTACAACACCAGGTTGAAGTCCAACAGGTTTGTTTCAAACACTAGCTTTCAGAGCACTGCTCCTTCCTCAGGTGAATGAAGAGGTATGTTCCAGAAACATATATATATATATATATATATATATAGACAAATTCAAAGATGCAAGACAATGCTTAGAATGCGAGCATTTGCAGGTAATTAAGTCTTTACAGATCCAGAGATAAGGATAACCCCAGGTTAAAGAAGTGTGAATTGTCTCAAGCCAGGCCAGTTGGTAGGATTTCACAAGCCCAGGCCAGATGGTGGGGAATGAATGTAATACGACATGAATCCCAGGTCCCGGTTGAGGCTGCCCTCATGGGCGCGGAACTTGGCTATAAGTTTCTGCTCGGCGATTCTGCGTTGTCGCGTGTCCTGAAGGTCGCCTTGGAGAACGCTTACCCGGAGATCAGAGGCTAAATGCCCTTGACTGCTGAAGTGGTCCCCAACTGGAAGGGAACATTCCTGCCTGGTGATTGTCGCGCGATATCCGTTCATTCGTTGTCGCAGCGTCTGCATGGTCTCGTGCATGGTCTCGTGGTCGCTGTTCTGAAGGCTGGGTAGTTTGCTGCAAACAATAGTTTGAGGTTGCACGGTTGTTTGAAGGCAAATAGTTGGGGTGCGGGGATGACCTTGGCAAGATGTTCATCTTCATCGATGACGTGTTGAAGGCTGCGAAGAAGATGTCGTAGTTTCTCCGCTCCAGGAAAGTACTGGACGACGAAGAGTACTCTGTCGGTTGTGGCCCGTGTTTGTCTTCTGAGGAGGTCGGTGCGGTTTTTTGCTGTGGCGCGTTGGAACTGTCAATCAATGAGTCGAGCGCCATATCCCGTTCGTACGAGGGCATCTTTCAGTGTCTGTAGATGTCTGTTATTGTCACATGTATTAGTATACAGTGAAAAGTATTGTTTCTTGCATGCTGTACAAACAATGCATACTGTACATAGGGAAGGAAGGAGAGACTGCAGAATATAATGTTACAGGTATAGCAAGGTATAGAGAAAAGATCAACTTAGGTCCATTCAAAAGTCTGATGGCAGTAGGGAAGAAGCTGTTCTTGAGTCGGTTGGTACGTGACCTCAAACTTTGGTATCTTTTTCCTGACGGAAGAAGGTGGAAGAGAGTATGTCCGGGATGCGTGGGGTCCTTAATTATGCTGGCTGCCTTTCGGAGGCAGCGGGAATTATAGATTGAGTCAATGGATGGGAGGCTGGTTTGCGTGATGGACTGGGCTACATTCACGACCGTTTGTAGTTTCCTGCGGTCTTGGGCAGAGCAGGCTCCATACCAAGCTGTGATACAACCAGAAAGAATGCTTTCTATGGTGCATCTGTAGAAGTTGGTGAGGGTCGTAGCCGACATGCCAAATTTCCTTAGTCGTCTGAGAAAGTAGAGTCATTGGTGGGCTTTCTTAACTATAGTGTCGGCATGGGGGGCACCAGGAAAGGTTGTTGGTGACCTGTACACCTAAAAACCTGAGGCTCTCAACCTTTTCTACTTCGTTCCCATTGATGTACACAGAGGCATGTTCTCCACTATGCTTTCTGAAGTCGATGACAATCTCCTTCGGTTTGTTGACATTGAGGGAGAGATTATTGTCATCGCACCAGTTCACCAGATTCTCTATCTCATTCCTATACTCTGTCTCATCATTGTTTGAAATCCGACCCACTACGGTGGTGTCATCAGCAAATTTGAAAATCGGGTTGGAGGGGAATTTGGCCACAGTCATAGGTGTATAAGGAGTATAGTAGGGGGCTGAGGACACAGCCTTCTGGGGCACCGGTGTTGAAGATGATCATGGAGGAGGTGTTGTTGCCTATCTTTACTGATTGTAGCCTGTGGGTTAGAAAATTCAGGATCCAGTCGCAGAGGGAGAAGCAGAGGCCAAGGCCAAGGAGTTTGGAGAAGAGTTTTGTAGGATTGATGGTGTTGAAGGCTGAGGTGTATTCGATAAATAGGAGTCCGACATAGGTGTCTATGTTATCTAGGTGTTCCAGGGTAGAGTGCAGGGCCATAGAGATGGCGTCTGCTGTGGACCTGTTGCAGCGGTAGGCGAACTGTAGTGGATCAAGGCAATCTGGGAGCCTGGAGGTGATTCGTGCCATGACTAACCTTTCGAAGCACTTCATGATGATGGATGTCAGAGCCACTGGATGACAGTCATTAAGGTACGCTGCTTTACTTTTTTTGGTACAGGGATGATGGTCATCTTCTTGAAGCAGATAGGGACCTCAGATTGTTGTAAAGCGAGGTTGAAGATGTCTGCGAATACCCCCGTCAGCTGATCCACGCAGGACCTGAGTGCTCGTCCAGGTACCCCATCCGGGCCAGTGGCTTCGAGAAGGCTGCTCTGACGTCTTAGTGGTGATCTCAGATACAAGTTCATCCGCGGCTTCTGGGGTGGAGGGCTCGCTCTCACTGACCTCTTGCTCAAAGCAGGCATAGAATGCGTTGAGCTCATCAGGGCGGGGTTCATTAGAGCCGATGATTTTACATGCCTTCATCTTGTAGCCCGTTATGTCTTGCAGACCTTGCCATTGACGGCGGGGATCCGTGTGGCTAGCCTGGGACTCGAGCTTGGTCCAATACTGTCTTTTGGCATCTTTGATGGATTTCCTTAGATCATATCTGGCTTTCTTGTAGAGGTCAGGGTCGCCTGACTTGAACGCCTCAGACCTAGACTTCAGCACGCAGTGGATATCCCTGTTCATCCAGGGTTTCCGGTTGGGAAACACGCGGATTTGCTTCTTTGGCACACAGTCTTCTACACACTTACTAATGAAGTCAGTTACTGTAGTGGCATACTCGTTCAGGCTGGTCGCAGAGTTTTTAAATACTGACCAGTCCACTGACTCTAAGCAGTCCCGTAGGAGATCATCCGATTCCTTAGACCAACAATGCACGGCTTTCTTTGACAGATTCTCCCGCTTCAGTTTTTGCTTATAAGCCGGGAGCAGGAGCACAGCCTTGTGGTCAGATTTGCCAAAGTGTGGGCGGGCGATAGAGCAATAGGCATGTTTGATATTTGTGTAGCAGTGGTCCAGGATGTTTGGGCCTCTGGTGGAACAGGTGACGTGTTGGTGGTAACTTGGTACAGTAGTCCCCCGTTATACCGCGCTCTGCAATATACGGCGGGGGGGGCTTATGGACCCCCAACTGTCAGCTTCCCTCTCCGGATCAAAGTGAGCCGGCCGCTGAAATTGACACTGCCGGCTGATTGGAGGGAGATTCAGTGAGAGAGGAGCAGCGTTCCTGGTAAGTTTCTGTGGGTTTCCTAATATGAACTAAGGGAACTAGGTGGTGGGTTATGCAGATTCTATTCATATAGTTTCAAGGACCAGGAGAAATTGATGCTGTCAGTTTATTATAGCAATCAAACCTGCAGCCACTGCTGCATATTGGCTCTGCAACTTTTTTTTTGGACCGGAAGCATTGGATAAAACCTTCGATCAGAGTTCTGATAAGAACTTACTTTAGTTGACTGCAGAATTATTATATTTAACTTATGGTAGCATAATGTAAGTTAAAGTAAGAAAGTAGCACTTCTAGATTTATTTAAAAATCTATGCATGCGCTTCCCAATGTGAGTCTACGGGGGTCTGATCTCTCCCCCCGCAGACTCACAATGGGAAGCGCATGCATAGATTTTTAAATAAATTTAGAAGTGCTACTTTCTTACTTTAACTTATATTTAACTTATGGTAGCATAATGTAAGTTAAAGTAAGAAAGTAGCACTTCTAAATTTATTTAAAAATCTATGCATGCGCTTCCCATTGTGAGTCTACGGGGGGCGGGGGGAGAGATCAGACCCCCGTAGACTCACAATGGGAAGCGCATGCATAGATTTTTAAATAAATTTAGAAGTGCTACTTTCTTACTTTAACTTATATTTAACTTATGGTAGCATAGTGTAATAATTCTGCAGTCAACTAAAGTAAGTTCTTATCAGAACTCTGATCGAAGGTTTTATCCAATGCTTCCGGTCCAAAAAAAAAGTTGCAGAGCCAAAAAACCCCCATCGTGGATATCCACGGCTCGGATGCAACGCGGGTGGCTGTCTTGGACCCCAACACCCACGTTATAACGGGGGACTACTGTAGTATGCTCTTGAGCTTGGTCTGATTGAAGTCCCCAGCTACAATGAACAAGGCTTCGGGATGTTTCGTTTCAAGGCTATTTGTGGTGGTGAATATTTCATCCAGTGCGATTTTCACATTCGCACGGGGTGGGATGTAAACTGCCGTCAGGATAACGGAGCTGAACTCCCGCGGAAGATAGAAGGGGCGGCATTTTAGCGTCAGGTATTCTAGGTCCGGGGAGTAGAAACTCGCCAGTGTTGCTACATCTAGGCACCAGGAGGTGTTGATTAGGAGGCAGACCCAACCTCCCCTTGCCTTGCCTGAGGCCGCCGTACGGTTCATTCGGTGGATTGAGAAGCCCTCTGGTTGTACAGCACAGTCCAGTGAAGCAGGAATGAGCCATGTCTCCGTGAAGCAGAGCACACAGCAGTCCCTTAGTTCTCTTTCAAAAGTGAGTCTGGCTTTAAGTTCATCTAGCTTGTTTTCTACAGATTCGACATTAGCAAGGAGTAAGCTAGGCAGAGGGGCTTTGGGGCCACGTTGTTTCACTCTCACCTGCAGGCCTGCACGTTTTCCACGCTTCCTGGAGTGACTGCTTCTTTTCGAGCCTGCGAGACGTTGAGAGTATGCAGTGTTAAGAGAATAGTTGTGTCCAATGAGGTTGTTCACTCTGGTCGATGTGTGGGGCATAATGTGAAGATGGGCAATATAACAAAAATAAATAGCCTACATACACATTATTTTGCAGAAAGGCTGCAACTCAGACTTGCTACTCTTGGGATTGCATGACTAATGCATGTCACTCTATATCCTTAGAATTCTATAACAGTACATCCAATTACTAATACAGGAATATCCCATTTCAGTAGGTGCACACCAGGAAACCACTACTCAAATCAAAACTATATATATTATGCCAGTTTTCACATTTAAATGAGGAAATGTGTTGCCAATCGGAGATATTTCGCTATGTATAATCTAAACATGAAATAAACAAAACACAATGTAAATAAATCGACTCAATTCTCTGTGATATGGCAAAGAACCAAAGAGAACAGGTTTTGTTTTTCCAAATTGCTCTAAAATAAAGCTACAAAGGACATCCACATGGTACAGGTAGCATACTTTTGCAACATTGTTTTCACCTACATTCACATTAATTTGTTTCATGCCTTAAAATGACTAAGTTTCCTGTGCCTGTGTTCCTCTTTTACATGGACGCTTTTCTCATTACTGGACAGCTTCTGGCAGGGGTTAGAGCTCTCTGGGTGGTGATGTGGTGGATGATTAGTATATTCTTCCTCCCAGGGCTCTAAGGGGTAGAACTCATGGATTTAGGAGGGTTTAGAGGCCCCGGGGGGTCTGGGTCAGATGGTGATCAAGCCAGCGGGCCTGTGCTCAACCTCCTTATACAAGTGTGAGTGTAAGTGGCTGTGAGTTAGTTCTCAGTGTGGATTCAGAAGAATGTGTCCTTGGCCATCAATAGGAGGAGCAGGTTCCAAGGGGATGCATGCAAAGCCTAAGCCAACAGTTCTAGAGAATGGAACAAAAGCCCTTTCATTGATTCACCCAGCTAACAACTATGCAGACAGTGACAAAAAACTTTTGCACCCAATTCCCAACTACTTTATAATGGGGTCGGTAATATTTTAAAAAATTACTACCCGTTTATGTGTTTTAACTACATAATAACAAAACTTCTCAATTCAGGACTATTTAAACAGGGTATAGCTGGGAGGTGGTGGTACAGTGGTAATTTTACTTATTGAGTAATCCAGAGTCGCAGGCTAATTGCCTGGAGACAAGGGGCTGGATTCTCTGACCTGCCGTGCCAGATTTCTGATTATGCACACCGGTGGGATGCTCTGTTTCACTGGCTGATCAATGGGGTTTCCCATTGTGGGGCAGCCCAACGCCGTCGGGAAACTCCGGCCTGACGGAAAAACGGAGCATCCCAATGGCGGAGAATTCAGCACATGGATTTAAATCCCACCACAGCAGCTGGTGGAATTTAAATTCAATTAATGACAAATCTGGAGTATAAAGCTCGCATCAGTAATGGGGACTATCTCAATGATCAACATTGTTGTAAAAACTCATCTTGTTCAATGAAATCCGTTAGTGAAGGAAATTTGCTGCCCGTACCCAGTTGTGATTTACATGTGACTTCAGACCCTCAGCAACATGATTGACTCTTAACTGACCTTTGAAATGACCTGGCAAGCCACTCTGTTACATCAAACTTCTACAGAAAAGTCAAACAGACCGCAGGGGCTCAAGGTGGTTCACCATCACCTTCTCACCTGCAATGAATGTCACCCTTGCCAGCAACACCCACATCCCAAGAACCAGAAAAAAATGTTATATTTGCTACTGAATTACAAACAACGTTGAGAGATATGCTGGCTATGTATTATAGGTGTCTGCAGAAAAACTTTTAACAGGAATTATCTTTCCCAAATTACTGACTGGTCAAAACAGCTACACTGCCACTTCAAAGTGAAAAAAATAAAGCTGTCGCAAAACATACAGCTAAATTGTGACCACAGTTTGAAAAACAAAGCTAACAAACATGTATTATACAGAAAATTCAGTTCAAGACCTTTATTTTGATGTCTCATTACAATGTAACCTATTAAATTATGTGATTTAGTAACATTATGGTTCATATTAAAATGGTTCAGCAGGGAGTGGCATATAAACAGAAAGCACCAGTAACCTAAAGGTTAAGACTTACAAACTAAGGGTCACTATATACAAATTTCACACAGTGCTCACTTTAATCTCCCAAGGGAACAAAGGTCTAAATTCCAAACAATTACACTCTTTTTCCCTGACCCAAAAACAAATCAAGCAAAATCTACAGGATATTCCTCCAGCACTAAAATCCCGATCACTCAAACCCATGCCCATGCATTTCATAGACAACAGATTCCAAGAGGACTGGAAAGAATATCCTGCAACACAGTTGACGATCTATATTTATACGCATGCTCATCACCTTTGGTTCTTTAACATAAAACATGAACTGTTATCTGACATTAGCAACTGTAAAAAACGTTTTGGCTGATGCTAGCTCTCCGCAAAAGACAACACATATATACTTCAAGGCCCTTCCATTTAATTAACCATCAACTCTACATACTGCAATATGTCACTACCTGTCCCATCTGCAAACCAAGGCAACTTTACTGTTTGCCATCTCTCATCTCTCCTACTTTCAAACTCCAATTCCACAGCGCTCTCCCCATTTGACAAGGCTGCAATGAAACTATTAACCAAAGCGACTGGGCATGAAATTGGGAACATCCATTGGCTTCGATAGGGAATTGATTAGGAGACAGGGAGTCATTTGAAAATTTCAAAACTGAGATTTTCAGATTGTTAGACAAGGAAATTAAGAGTTACGAACCAAGGTGGAGGCAGAGCCAATAAGAGCTCAGCCATGAATGGTGGAATTGGCTTGAGAGCTGAATATGCCTATTCCTCTGTTTCAATAAACTTACTCCCGCATCTAATTCCACAGCTGTTACAGAACATTATAATATACCACTATTAATCCTTTATTAATTCCTTTATATGGCTGTAGGTACTTGCATAGATCCTCTTCTACTTGGCACTTTTAAATCCCTTTTCTCCATAACAGCTGCAATAGAACTTCATTACACTATGGCAGGCTCAATGGAGCCACTACACTTTCTCAATATTGATGTGTATAGCAATAGTGATGTTGCTAGTCAGTATTACATAATTGACAAAAGCCTTTGCAACATTTTACAGTGTGAACATGAACTTTCAATCCATGCCTTCCTCCAGCAATAGTCACAATAGGAAACTGATGGGGATATTTTATGAAGCCTAAAAAGGCAGGAAACGTGGTGGGCAGCGTGACTTAATTAGGCGAGATGCAAAATTTTAGTTTCCCATTGAGATGCCAAGATAAAGTCAATAGAGCAGGTTTAGCTCAGTGGGCTAGACAGCTGGTTTGTGATGCAGAACAAGGCCAGCAGCGCGGATTCAATTCCCATACCAGCTTGCCCGGACAGGCGCTGGAATGTGACGACTAGGGGCTTTTCACAGTAACTTCATACTTGTGACAATAAAAAGGTATCATTATGATGATGTATTTGAAATGAAAATCGCTTATTGTCATGAGTAGGCTTCAATGAAGTTACTGTGAAAAGCCCCTAGTCGCCACATTCCGGCGCCTGTCCGGGGAGGCTGGTACGGGAATCGAACCGTGCTGCTGGCCTGCTTGGTCTGCTTTAAAAGCCAGCGATTTAGCCCTGTGAGCTAAACCAGCCCCTGGTTTATTTGCAGCATGTTGAGCATTATGCCATCTTGTGGCAAGTTCATTCTTGTAATCTATCTGCATGGAGTGAATACACATCAACATGAAACAGTTTCAAAAAGGCCCTACTTTCAGAATAAAGTCAGTGGCGCACAAGGATCTTATGGCACCCAGATCACCATGGTTTAACGGTGGTGCGCGCCTGTCTGATGTGCTGTTGTGTGCAAGGTCAGCAGTTTTCCTTGTTTAACTTACGGCACAAGGGAGAAGAGCACAAAAACGGACGCTTACATGGGAGGCTCAGGATTGCACAGGTAAGTCAGTGGTGAGGATGTTTGCAAAGTGGGGTTGGGGAGGATTGGAAGAGGGATCCAGGGCTGGACAGAAGGTAAGGTCTGGAACACGGAGCAGTGAAGCGAGAAAGGCCTTGTGGCATGCAGCCTCATTATATAATTTTCGGGTAAGCGTTCTCCAAGGCAGCCTTCAGGACGCGTGACAACACAGAATCGCCAAGCAGAAACTTATAGCCAAGTTCCGCAGACATGAGTACGGCCACAAATGGGACCTTGGATTCATGTCGCATTACATTCACCCCCCAACATCTGACCTGGGCTTGCAAATCCTACCAACTGTCCTGGCTTGAGACAATTCGCACCTCTTTAACCTGTGATTATCCCTCTCTCTAGTTGTTCCATCTGGCCCTGTAAAGACTTAATTACCTGCAAAGTCGCGCATTCAAAGTATCGTCATGCATCATTGAATTTGTCTATATATATGTCTCTGGAACCCACCTCTTCATTCACCTGAGGAAGGAGCTGTGCTCCGAAAGCTAGTGATTCGAAACAAACCTGTTGGACTTTAACCTGGTGTTGTAAGACTTCTTACTGTGCTCACCCCAGTCCAACGCCGGCAACGCCACATTATTATATTTAAGTTGATTATCTGTCTCGAGGGAATGGATTCATCACAACCCATCAATCTGCACCCATCTACTCCCACCCCTTAAAACTAAAAGTGGTGGGCTGCAGTTGGTAACCTCCCTACCAACCCCAACTAACTTTTTGGGGTTGAGATTCTCCCCTTCTTACAACAGTGTTATATTGAGCATTTAATGTGCTTCAGTTTTAAAAACGCCATCAACTGATCAGGTAAAAATACAAGAGCTGTTGTGATGTGAAGCTGGTGCAATGTTATGCCCTCGGATAGAGGCTGTACATTTTGCAACTGGTTCTTGATGCACTCCAAATTTCCTGCTTTCGGGGAAATGCAGCAGGAGAATGCATACTGAATGAAATCAT
The DNA here is from genome assembly GCF_902713615.1 of Scyliorhinus canicula. NCBI lineage: Eukaryota > Metazoa > Chordata > Chondrichthyes > Carcharhiniformes > Scyliorhinidae > Scyliorhinus > Scyliorhinus canicula. The sequence goes on from NC_052166.1 coordinate 45,539,678, forward strand.
CTGACTCAAACTTATCAACAGTTTTCTTTTGTTCTTAGCAATAGTAATGTAGAGCTACAGTAATAACAACTATCTATACCATTCAACCTCCATGCTACAAATGAATAGTCCATTGTTCAACAAGATAAAAACATCTTGGAAGATAATTACTTTAAAAACTACATGTGCACTTGGGTCAATAGTCTCGTTACCAGCTTTCTTTAATGCTAGAAAAAAACTATTACTTACGGATGGGATCTGGTTTGTTTATTAGCCTTTCAAGGTCAAGTTATCAGATGGAAACTCGGGAAGATTTCAAAGATATTTTTCTCCACTCAGATTTTCTAAATTTTAATTATTAGGGAAAGTGGAGGGGAAGGTGTAGCTAAGAAGTAAAGAATAGGTTTTCTCTTTGAAAATACAAGAATTTAAAACTTAAGGCTCATCTTTTGGATCATGGGCGGCATGGTAGCACACTGGTGCTTCATAGCTCCAGGGTTCCAGGTTTGATTCACGTCTTGGGTCACAGTGTGTGAGGAGTCTGCACATTCTCCCCGTGTCTGCATGGGCTTCCTCCCACAGTCCAAAGATGTGCAGGTTACGTGGATTGGCCATGTTAAATTGCTCTTCATGTCCAAAAATTGTTCGGTGGGGTTACTGGGTCACAGAGATAGGGTGGAGGTGTGGGCTTAAGTAGGGTGCTCTTTCAAAAGGACCAGTGCAGACTTGATGGGCCGAATGGACTCCTTCTGCGCTGTAAATTCTATGACAAGCTCTACCATTTATATCAATAATTTGTTTCAGCTTAATCTCCAGTTATTCTTTTTCTAGTCTTCTAAGAATTCCATGTGTTGACTTCCGGCTCCCGCTATTTAAGGACTTTTGGGCCGATTTGAGGGCCCCAAACGGCGCTGTTTCGACGAAACCTGGTGGGGGAAGGTGTCTAGAGGAGCATTCCCCATAATTTATGGTGCTCACCCGGAGTGGGGCAAAGGAAAAAGCTGCAGCAGCTCCCCAAGAAAAGCGGGGGAAGAAAGACAAAATGGCGGCCGGCGGAACACCCGAGGACTGGTGGAAGTGGGCGCAGGAGTAGCAGGCCTCTCTTCTGGCTGTTTTGAGGAGCTGAAGGCTGAGCTGCTGGACTCCCTGAATGCAACTACCAACAAGCTGCTTGGGACCCAGGCGGCCCAGGAGGCGTCCATTCTGGAGTTGCAGCAGCAGGCCGCTGAGAGGGAGGAGGAGGCCGCGGTCCTCGTGGGGAAAGTGGAGTTGCACGAGGCACTTCACAAAAAGTGGCAAGACCGCTTGGAGGAGCTGGACGTTCGCACGAGGTGAAAGAATTTGAGGATCCTGGGCCTGGCGGAGGGGATGGAGGGGTCGGATCTCCCGGCGTATGTGACCACGATGTTGAGCTCGTTGATGGGGGGCGGGGTCCTTCCATTTGGCCCTGGAGCTTGAGGGAGCTCACAGAGTGCTGGCCAGGAGGCCCAAGGCAAATGAGCCCCCGAGGGCGGTGCTGGTGCGGTTCCATCGATTCAGCGACCGGGAGTCTGTGCTGGGCCAAGAAAGAGAGGAGCAGCAAGTGGGAGAATTCGGTAGTGAGAATCTACCAGGACTGGAGTGCGGAGGTGGCTAAGCGGCGGGCTGGGTTCAACCGGACGAAGGTGGTGCTGCATGCCAAGCAGGTCAGATTTGGAATGCTGCAGCCTGCGCGCCTGTGGGTGACATACAAGGACCGGCACCACTACTTCGAGTCCCCGGAGGAGGCGTGGGTCTTTGTACAGGCGGAGAAGCTGGACTCGAACCAGGGCCTGGGGACACACTATGGCCGTTGCTGTTTTCGCTGTTGCTGTTCTTTAACTTTGACATGTGTGTTTTTTATGCTGGTTTTCTTTTTGCTCTGTTTCCGGGTGGGTCTGTTTGTTGGGTATGGGGGTGGGGTATGTGGGGAATGTTGGGGGTTTGTATTTTATATGTTCTCTTCTGTACGGGGCTGGGGGGGGTGAAACTGGATTTTGGGGAGCTGCGTCAGAAGGGTGGGGTGTGGCAGTGTGAAAGCGCGGGCTTTCCTCTGGTTTCCCACGCCATGGGGCAGGGGGGCGGAGCTGGCGGTGGGGGAGTGGCCACTACTGGTTTTCTTTCCTGCGCTGAAGCGGTGCCAAGGAGGTGGGGGGGGATACCGGGTTGCTGCTGGAATGGCCAGGAAGGATCTGGTGTGGGCCGGGGGGGGGGGTAGAGGAGAGGCGTTATCGCCATGGGGAACGGGTCGGGCGGGGCGAGCTGGCCTGGGGCGAGCAGTCGACAAGCTATGGCTAGCCAGCGGGGGAGGGGGGGCGGGTTGCCCTCTGATCCGGCTGATTACCTGGAACGTGAGGGGGCTGAATGGGCCGGTTAAGAGAACTAGGGTATTTTCTCATCTGAAGGGGTTGAAGGCGGACGTGGCTATGCTCCAGGAGACCCACCTGAAGGTGGCGGACCAGGTTCGTCTGAGGAAAGGGTGGGTGGGGCATGTTTTTCACTCAGGATTGGACGCGAAGAACCGGGGGGTGGCGATTCTGGTGGGGAAGAGGGTGACGTTCGAGGCGGCTGAAGTGGTGTCGGACAAGGAGGGCAGATATATTATGGTGAAGGGTAGGCTGCAGGGAGAGAAGGTGGTGCTGGTTAATGTATATGCACCGAATTGGGATGATGCTGGCTTCATGAGGCGATTGTTGGGCCGCATTCCGGACCTGGAGGCAGGGGGCCTGATCATGGGGGGAGACTTTAACACGGTGCTGGATCCCCCACTGGACCGGTCCAGTTCAAGGACGGGTAGGAGACTGGCGGCGGCCAAAGTACTGAGGGGATTCATGGACCAGATGGGAGGGGTGGATCCCTGGAGGTTTGGGAGACCGAGAGCGTGGGAGTATTCCTTTTTCTCCCATGTCCATAGGGTTTATTCACAAATAGATTTTTTCGTCCTGAGCAGGGGATTTATCCCGAGGGTGCAGGATGCCGAGTATTCGGCCATAGCGATTTCAGACCATGCTCCGCACTGGGTTGATCTGGAGATGGGGGAGGCGCGGGACCAGCGCCCGCTCTGGCGCCTGGATGTGGGGATGCTGGCTGATGGGAGTGTGTAGGGTCCGGAGAAGTATTGAGGGGTATCATGATACCAATGACACGGGGAGGTCCGGTGGGGATGGTCTGGGAGGCTCTGAAAGCAGTGATCCGGGGGGACCTGATCTCCATCCGGGCCCATAGGGAAATGAGGGAGAGGGAGCTCCTGGATGTGGACAGGAGATACGCGGAGGCACCGGAGGAGGGGTTGCTGGGGGAACGGCGTAGTTTGCAGGCCAAATTTGACTTGTTGACCACCAGAAAGGCGGAGACACAGTGGAGGAGGGCGCAGGGCGCGGTATATGAGTATGGGGAGAAGGCGAGCAGGATGTTGGCGCATCAGCTCCGTAGGCGAGATGCTGCTAGGGAAATTGGTGGAGTGACGGATGGGGGTGGGAATGTAGTGCAGAAGGGGACAGAAGTAAATGGGGTCTTTAGGGACTTCTACGAGGAACTGTACCGGTCGGAACCTCCGATGGGGAGAGGGGGGACGGAGAGCTTCATGAACAGGCTATGTTTCCCAAGGGTTCAAGAGGAGCTGGTAGAGGGACTGGGGGCGCCGATAGAGTTGGAGGAGCTAGTCAGGGGATTGGACAAATGCAGTCAGATAAGGCCCCGGGGCCGGACGGGTTCCCGGTGGAATTTTATAAAAAGTATGCGGATCTGGTGGGCCCCTTGTTGGTGCGAGCCTTCAATGAGGCATGGGAGGGGGGGGCTTTGCCCCCGACGATGTCGCGGGCACTGATCTCTCTGTTCCTAAAGCGGGATAAGGACCCCTTGCAGTGTGGATCATACAGGCCTATCTCGCTCCTCAATGTTGACGCCAAGTTGCTGGCGAAGATCCTGGCCACCAGGATAGAGGATTGTGTGCCAGGGGTGATACACGAAGATCAGACAGGATTTGTCAAGGGACGGCAGCTCAACACGAATGTGCGGAGACTGCTAAACGTTATCATGATGCCAGCAGTGGAGGGGGAGGCAGAGATAGTGGTGGCGCTGGACGCAGAGAAAGCATTTGATAGAGTTGAGTGGGGGTACCTGTGGGAGGTGCTGGAGCGGTTTGGATTTGGGGAGGGATTCATCAAATGGGTGAGGCTGCTCTACGCAGCTCCGATGGCGAGTGTAGTTACAAATGGAAGGAGATCGGAGTACTTTAGGCTCTACCGTGGGACCAGGCAGGGGTGCCCCCTGTCCCCCTTGCTCTTTGCACTGGCGATTGAACCTCTGGCTATGGCGTTGAGGGAGTCAGGGAGATGGAGGGGTCTGGTGCGGGGTGGGGAGGAACATCGGGTATCGCTGTATGCGGACAACCTGCTGTTGTATGTGGCGGACCCACAAGGGGGAATGCCGGGGGTGATGGAGCTGTTAGCGGAATTTGGGGGCTTCTCGGGCTATAAGTTAAATTTAGGCAAGAGCGGGGTATTTGTAGTACACCCGGGAGATCAGGAGGAGGGAATTGGGAGGCTCCCGTTTAAGAGGGCAGTGAAGAGTTTCATATATCTGGGGGGTGCAGGTGGCCAGGAGTTGGGGGACTCTCCATAAGCTTAATTTTACCAGGCTGGTGGAGCAGATGGAGAAGGAATTTAAAAGGTGGGACATGGTGCCGCTATAACTGGCGGGTAGAGTGCAGTCCGTCAAAATGACGGTTCTCCCGAGGTTCTTGTTCCTCTTCCAGTGTTTGCCCATCATTATCCCTAGGGCTTTTTTTAGAAGCGTGACCAGCAGCATCATGAGCTTTGTTTGGGCGCATGGGACCCCGAGGGTGAAGAGGGTCTTCTTGGAGCGGGGTAGAGATGGGGGGGGCTGGCGTTACCCAACTCTCGGGGTACTACTGGGCAGCCAATGTGTCGATGGTGCGCAAGTGGGTGATGGAGGGGAGAGGGCAGCATGGAAACGGATGGAGAGGGCGTCCTGTGGAGATACAAGCCTGGGGGCCCTGGTAACGGCGCCGTGGCCGCTCCCTCCTACGAGGTATACCACGAGTCCGGTGGTGGCGGCTACCCTCAAGATTTGGGGGCAGTGTAGGCGACATAGGGGAGAAGTGGGGGGCTCGATGGAGGCTCCGTTAAGGGGGAACCATAGGTTTGTCCCGGGGAACACTGATGGGGGATTTCAGGGTTGGCACAGAGCGGGCATCAGACAGCTGAGGGACCTGTTTATTGATGGGAGGTTTGCGAGCCTGGGGGAGTTGGAGGAGAAATTTGGGCTCCCCCCGGGAAACATGTTCAGGTATCTGCAGTTAAAGGCATTTGCTAGACGGCAGGTGGAGGGATTCCCTTCGCTTCCCACGAGGGGGGTGAGTGACAGGGTGCTTTCGGGGGTCTGGGTCGGAGAGGGGAAGATATCTGATATCTACAAGGTTATGCAGGAGGTGGAGGAGGCGTCAGTAGAGGAGCTGAAAACTAAGTGGGAGGGGAAACTGATCGAAGACGGGACATGGGCTGATGCCCTGGAGAGGGTTAATTCTTCCTCCTCGTGTGCGCGGCTTAGCCTCATCCAATTCAAGGTGCTGCACCGGGCCCACATGACTGGGACGAGGATGAGTAGGTTCTTTGGGGGTGAAGACAGGTGTGTCAGGTGCTCGGGGAGTCCAGCGAACCATGCCCATATGTTCTGGGCATGCCCGGCACTGGAGGAGTTCTGGAAGGGGGTGGCGAGGACAGTGTCGAGGGTGGTAGGATCCAGGGTCAAGCCAGGCTGGGGACTCACGATTTTTGGGGTTGGGGTGGAGCCGGGAGTGCAGGAGGCGAAAGAGGCCGGTGTTCTGGCCTTTGCGTCCCTAGTAGCCCGGCGAAGGATTTTGCTACAATGGAAGGATGCGAGGCCCCCAAGCGTGGAGACCTGGATCAATGATATGGCGGGTTTTATTAAGCTAGAGAAGGTCAAATTCGCCCTGAGAGGATCGGTACAAGGGTTCTTTAGGCGGTGGCAACCTTTCCTCGACTTTCTGGCTCAACGATAGGGTACTGGGACAGTAGCAGCAGCAACCCGGGGGAGGGGGGGGGGGGGGAAGGGAAAAGGGGGAGGTGATGACTATGTTTGTTTATTTAATTTTAATTTATTTTTAAGTTCTTTTGTTGGGGTTGGGGGGGTGGGGGGGGATATGATACATGCGTTGATACGGTCTGGGGGGTGTTACAGTTGTTATGGGTTATTTTGTTGCATTTCATTGTTTGTTGCTATATTTTATATTTTCTGTAAAAAATTCCAATAAAAATTATTTAAAAAAAAAAAGAATTCCATGTGTTGTCGAAATTACCTTGTTTAATTAAAAAGCTCTTTGACTTCATGTTCAATAATGAATCAACAACCAATTTCAAAATTTAATAAAGCCTTGCGAAAGATATATATTTCTGTCCTTTTCCACGGTTCCTTTTTCCCCCTTTCGTACAACAATGCACTGAACTTTACTGTCTCCTTGCTGGACTAATTTCTCCAATTGTTCGTACCTATTTTGTTGCTTCAAAAAGTGCAGTCACTTTCAGGTCTTGCCTGTGGTACAGACAAACTGAAGGGCCAACTACTGTTCCTTCTTTACTTTATTCTGTCCAATTTAAAATAAAGAAGACACCAAGGGAAAAACTCTTTCATCCTACTTTACTAGGGAACGATACAGAAGTAAATAATTTGTGCAACTAACTCAGATTTTTACAACTTTGTTGGGGAAAGAGCGTTTTCTCTAGCCTCGTTGAAATTAGTCAATTTTATACTTAATGCCCTAATGCTTGAGAATCTGAGTTTACACTTGAAGCCCATATGGGTCAATGATTTGACGACACCAATCATGTTCCATCGCAATCTTATTTTCTTCTGTAAATATGGTCCCTTCGCAATTTAAAACATGCTTTTTAAGAACCAGAAAAATTTCTTGCTGTTTTCAAAACTTGCTTAGTTATTAAACAATTCCTTGTATAACATCTAAAATAATTATGAGATTGACGCGCTACCTACTGCACTAACGTGGCTTTAACATCTAAAATAATTATTCCATTTGATTATGGTGTTCCTCATCTACCTTCCTTTATTGTAGAATAAATAATCTTATCATCCTTCAAAATGTTTTTTTTAAATTAAGTTTCACATTTCTTTAATTTATCTACAATATAAATGTTATTCTTTTAAGTCTTCGTGTTCAAAAGGGATATTTTGGTTGGATCTTTATTTGTATCAAATCTAAAGTTACATAATGCAGACTAGACAAGAAACATACGTTCACATTAAAGGTAATAATTTCTTCATATGTGAGGTAGGGATAGGAAAGGAAAAAACATATCCAAAACTGTCTTCACCCTGTTACTTAAGGGCATTAAAAACAGACTGACTGGTCTCCTTTACAAGTTCTATTTAAAGTCTGATTTTCAAATAATTTCCTTTCATCTTTTTGGGAACAGAACATTTAGAAAATGAAAATTACATTTAGATTCTTTTTTTCTATATTACGGATCATTAAGAATGCAAGCTCATGAGCTATTATTTACAGTGGTCACACTCACCTCCATGGCAGGCTTGTATCGGTCTTCAAATACTGCCATTGCAGCCAAAGATCCAGAACCTGTTTAAGAATTTAAAAATCACACGTATTATGTTCAGCTTTACAAAAATAAAAGTGCAAAAATATTTAAGCATATTATTAGTTGTAGTTGCATGTACTAATTAACTTCACACTTTTAAAGACCATTGGTACACAGGTTGGATGGATTGAAGGCAGATGGACAACACAATTTGTTTTCCTGTCCTACTCCCCTGCTGGTCTAATAATAATGCAATCTCAAATTTTTGTAACTGTCTACATTTTTTCCAATTTGTTTTGGAAATTGACTTCCAAATCAAATTAGGTCCGGTCCTTCTATTCGCTGTCCAGTCAGTTGCAAAAGCAGATGCAGAAGCAAGGCTGTTGTGTTGGTTACTATACCACATGCAATCTTGAAAATAAAATCAGACTGCAGATAGGTGGGAACACGTTTCAATTATGACAAACTCACCCTTTCAGATATAAAATCTAGGGACATTATTGGAAGCATAAAAAAGTGTTAGAAGGATAATTTTTAAAACAAAACAAAAGATAAAATGGAATACATATATACTATAGCTATTAAAGCTTAGGTCAATTACAGAATTAAAGAGCAAATTAAACATATAAGAAAGAAAATTCAGGCCAGGATTACAATACCTCTGATGTTGGACTAGCAGTGACAAAAGAATGACTGCTGAAGTACTGGAGGGTCAGCCTGCTTTATTCGGAATTACTTTCATCGCTGAGTCAGAACACTACTGGTTTGAACCCTCTACAGAAATAGATCATATAGTCAAGACTGACATATCAATGAAGTAAAGGAGGAATGCTGCATTGGTGGAGGTATTGTCTTTTGGATGAGACGGTAAACTGTGTCCCATCACCATGACTTGTCCAGATACATGTTTAAAATTTTGATGGTAGGGGCAGCACGGTGGCACAGTGGGTTATCCCTGCAGCCTCACGGCGCCAAGGTCCCAGGTTCGATTCCGGCTCTGGGTCACTGTCCGTGTGGAGTTTGCACATTCTCCCCGTGTCTGCGTGGGTTTCGCCCCCACAACCCAAAGATGTGGTTAGGTGGATTGGCCACGCTAAATTGCCCCTTAATTGGAAAAAACCCAACTTATATTTATATAGCACCGTTAAAATAAGCACATGGATTACTGGGAAATGGGATTTACTTGGAGTTAAGACATGGGCAAAGTTATGAAAGACTTTAAGTCTACGAAGGGTAGTATGTGGGAGACAGCCAGGAGTGCAGTGGAATAGTAGTCTAGAGGTTACAAAGGCATGGATGAGGGTTTCAGCAGCAGATGAGCCAAGACAGAATGAAGTTCAGTGGTCCTGCAGAAGTTCGAAGTTAGGAACAGATTGCTGGTCAAATTACATCTTGCACATAGTACTGTGCTTTGCTAAACAGTTTGGATTCCAAAATGTTCTCCTTTCCCATAAACTATAGATCTCTTTCACTGACATCTGTCCATCAACACCAAGGAATTTTCATTATCTAAACCACTGTTGCCTCAATTTGGACTGCCATAGTTAAAGAAATTACCAAGCTCTTAAAAATACTAATTGCAAAATGTTAAAATTGTGTAAAAATAGGTTATCTGTCAATTTCAAACAGTCAGTGAATATCCAATGAGATGGGACTGCAATTGTATGTGGTGTAATCTTACCAACACCTAATCCTCCATACAGCAAATATATAACAGCTTCTATATTAGGCATTAAAAGCAATTCAGCATCATTTTGAAAATGAGAAATGTTAACAATTTGTGCCACATAGAGCAAAGCATGGGGCTTTAAAACACATCATCCCATCTGCTATATAGTTACTAAATGGTTCAGAAACTTCTATTTCTGCTGAAAAATGCATTTGGTGCCTATTTTTCAATCCAATTAAAATAACTTTTTGGCATTTATTACTGTTTTAAGTAACTCTGCATACTACTTCTCATTTAGCAGACCTGCACAAGGAACAGCACTTCCCATTTAAAGTGATTTGTGAACACTGGTCGACCTCCGCAATGGATTTGAATTGAAAAGAGGTAGCGATTAAAGGCTTTTGAATGAGATGTCCTGCTGACTTTATCAATTCTGGTGAATATGTAATGGCATAATACAACTTGACAGTTATGGTGTTGAGAAAAAATACTGACTTTCTCATCAGCAACATTTAAGCAGTCTGATTATAGATCAAATACAATGCCTAGAAGCACCAGATTTACAAGAAATAAATTGATCAGTATGCTGAATAGTCATATTCAATCTGACAGATAACCCTGGGATAAAATATCACTAAATTCAGGACGATTAAAATGGAGCAATTTTCTGTAACAAAATCTATTGCTTAAAGCTGCAGGGAACCAAAAGGATATATAATAAAGCAATGACTGTCAACTGAAGAGTTAAACCATCTATCAAAATAGCTTAATTTTCTGGGTGCATATCCACTGGGATGGAGTAAAGGAAAGCAGGCCTCTGCTCAGCTCAGTTGGCAAAACACCTGCCCCGGTCAAAGAGTTATGGATTCAAACCATGAACTTGAGAAAATATTCTAGGTTTAAAATTCAGTGATGGGGCAGCACGGCGGCGCAGTGGTTAGCATTGCTGCCTCACGGCGCCGAGATCCCAGGTTCGATCCCGGCTCTGGGTCACTGTCTGTGTAGAGTTTGCACATTCTCCCCGTGTTTGCGTGGGTTTCGCCCCCACAACCCAAAGATGTGCAGGCTAGGTGGATTGACCATGCTAAATTGCCCCTTAATTGGAAAAATTAATTGGGCACTCTAAATTTTTTTTTTAAAGAACAGCTGACTTTTCAAAAAGCTGTTCTATAATGTTATTGCAGCAGCATCTTGTTCAGATGACATTTACCTGAAGCAAAAATTTATTGTTGTGAATCTTCAACTAAAACAAGTAATCTATAGCTGCCGAAACAACCTTTATAGGTTGCGGTGTTGCTTCCAAGTAGTACATTTACATTATAGCCACAAAAAGCGTTCCTTTGTAGCTAGCATCCTAAACGAATAATGCATTTCAAAATACATTTTGTCAGCATTAGACTTATTTTCAATTCTTTGTTGCTGCCTGGAGTTCACAAATTGGGTTAAAGTTAGTGAGGGCAAGTATAGCTGTTTTCTGTAAGGAACCAAGAATTTACATCACAGTTTAACTTTATTTACACCTCAGGACAAGGCAGAGAAATGTGTGGTTCTGAAGCCTTGGGCATACATAGTCTGACTGCTGCCGTTGCATACTAGTGGGTCCACCTGGCAGATTGATCTCTTCTAAAGAATTTGAATAATGAAACCACCCATCTCGTTCAATTCCAAAACCTCCAGGACACTTACATTCTTGGGTAGCTATTCATAATTGACAGTTGTGCTGGGGTAAAGACATGCGTGGACAAGCAAACAAGTGCAGATCCAATAAATGTATGCAGTCCGTTTAACAATTCATGTGGCACTAGGTTTATATCTTATCTAGACTTAGCTCAGACTAGACTAAACTTTGGTTTTCAATAATAGGAGGACTGAGGTTACAACAAAAACAATCTCCTGCAAAATATTGGACATATTAAAGACAGAAAATACTTAGCAGGTCTGGCAGGATCTGTGGAGAGAGAAACAGAGTTAAGATTTCAGTTCTCTGACCAAGACCTAGGCTAGTATGACTCCATAAGAATATATCACCGCATAAGAACGGAATATACCATGGAACTATTCAAAAGGAGGAAAGAAAATGGGACTATTCAAAAATAAGGGAAAAAATAGTTTTTCCTGTGTCAACCAACACCACCAAAAACAGTCTTTGCTCATTCTCTCATCTGATGTTTGTGGTGCCTTGCTGTGTACAGATGGGTTGCCATGTTTACCTACATAACATGAACTGCACTTCAAAAAGTAATCCATCAAAAGCAATGTGCTTCTTGACATTCTGAAGTGGCAGCAAGGTGTTAAATGCAAATTCTGCATCAGCAACATATATTATAATATTCTATATTCACGTTAATTTGCCACACTCAAGTATTGATAAACAAGCTCCTCAGTCACACAGGAGCAAAACATTTGCATTATTTAAAAACATTGCATCCTCCCTCCAGCCAGTTATTTTTCCAGAGTTATGCGGAAATACAGTGATGGTTGTATACCCAATTAATAGGGCCTTACTGAAATCCAATAACATATAGAGAACAGTTTACATGCTTGCAATTAAGTTTATAAGATGTATGCATTTTAAAAATTAAAGATAATTTCAATTTCTGAAAAGGTTAGTTGAACACAATGAACTAACAGTTTGCTTAAAATAATTAGAAACAAATTTCATTAAGTCCACCGTCCAAATTTTACAATTGCAACTTCAATCGGATTGCAACTTGTGAATAGAGACACTTAAAGTGTTTGTAGAACTAAATCAGTCATTTGAAATTTCTCTCAAATGGAACATTTTATGGCAAGGGTTGACCATACCCTTAAATGTTGGCAAAATTCTCATTTTCCCCTCCCTGCTCCCAAATGACATCAGTTTGGCCACCGATAATGTCTGACCAGTGTGGGAAAGCTGCTCACTTTGCAAGCCAAAAGATTAAAGGGCAACTATGAAACAAGGCAAGAAAAACAATCAGACAGCCACTGTTTTGAGCAGTAAGGTTTTATGTGAAAAATATAAAAGAACCATATTTCAGAGCACAAAGCAAAAGAGAGTGCTCATCGAATTTGGCAAACTGAAATCCAAAGGAACGTTTTAAATCATAATGTATAAAATTGAGTTCATTGTTTAAAAATAATTTTCAACATTATCATCTCTTGGATTCTCCTGAAATGAGAGAGAAAACTTTTCTCGGTAACAAATACTGCAACTAAATAAGATAATTCTTCATTCTATGTGTTAACCTTATCAGTTCTATGTGATAATACAATTGGCAAAAACAGAAGATAAATCTCCGTCTTTAAAGAATTTTATTTCAGCATCAGATTTCCTCTACCTTTCCAAATAATTTAATTATTTCCCCCCCCTTTTCCAATAATATTCATTGGTAAACAAGTATCTGTTCAAAACTATTATCTTGAACGCTGCACTAGTGGCGGAAAATGCAGATGCAACACATCAAATAGGAGGAGCTGATAAAAATTACTATTGTAGGTTACGTTAACTTAGATAGGGAAGGGGCAGCACGGTGGCCTAGTGGTTAGCACAACCGCCTCACGGCGCTGAGGTCCCAGGTTCGATCCCGGCTCTGGGTCACTGTCCGTGTGGAGTTTGCACGTTCTCCCCTATCTGCGTGGGTTTCGCCCCCACAACCCAAAAATGTGCAGAGTAGGTGGATTGGCCATGCTAAATTGCCCCTTAATTAGAAAAAAAATTGGATAATCTAAATTTATAAAAAAAAACTTAGATAGGGAATATTATATATAAATTGTCAAGTAATCTATCTTCAAATTTATCCTCCAAAAGTAGCAATGTTGGTCACCAACAACTTTTGTGTTTTCCCTTTGTTGCCGTGATCAATATGTTGAAATGTAAAATGTGTATATTTTCTTACCCACGGAGCAAACACACACACACAACAATTTTAATGTCTCAAGTCTCTTTCATGGCAGATCTGCAGTTTCTTGAATGGGTTGATCTTGCAAAGCAGAGGATTCTCAGTGAGCTGCAAGGCTTCTTGTAGTCAATTTGTCTGGAGGATGGTTCTCAGATGCAACTAAAGTTGGAACAACCTGGAAGGGCCCTTTCTCCCACTTTCATGGTATTGCTATTTATTACCGTGGCTGCTTGGATAATGTGCAGCTGGTTTGATAGCTTTCTGATAAACTCCGCAGAATAGCTCTTGCAGTTATTTTAAATGCAGGCAACATAATAGCAATCTTACCACATGAATTGCATAAGTTCAAAGTCTCTTTTCCCCCAAAAAGGGATGGTAGGTTGATTACACATCCATTGTTGCCAGTTGACACCTTAAAATTCACTTTTGGCTAACATACGTTGAATTTTGATTATTATTTTGTTCATGCAGGAATACTACAAATTTTTTGTTGATGGTGCATCCTGAAACAAATGTGTATTTGACGGATGACTGTCAATGTCCATATTTAAGTAAGAATTTGCTTGCGACTAAGGACTTTCTGGAGTTCAAAATGCCAAAGCGCACATGATTTGCAGTGGCCATTGTGGATTTAAAATTTTAATATAATGAATGAAAGTTCATAATATACTGGACGGTCACATAGAAAGGAGGACAGGTTTACTCAGGACCCACGGCACAAGCTAGAAAAATTTTACTATTGCAGCTACGTTCAGGAAGCAAGGTCTGGTGGTAGTAAAGATTACCATATACGACTTTTGCATGCATGTAATTTCTTAAATAATCTTTATTGTCACAAGTAGGCTTACATTAGCACTGCAATTAAGTTATTGTGAAAAGCCCCTAGTCGCCACATTCCGGCGCCTGTTCAGGTTCATAGAGGGAGAATTCAGAATGTCCAAATTACCTAACAGCACGTCTTTCGGGACTTGGTGGGAGGAAACCGAAGCACCCGGAGGAAACCCACGCAGATACAGGGAGAACGTACAGACTCCGCACAGTGACCCAAGCCAGGAATTGAACCTGGGACCCTGGCGCTGTAAAGCAACAGTGCTAACCACTGTGCTATACTCAATGCATACTTGTCAGTTTTGAACTGCACTTCCTCTTTTCAAAATGGGCTCTCCCTACTAGCTTCAATTAGTGATAGTGTGAAACACACAAATCCTCTTATTCATTGTGGTTTGATTAAGCATTTAAATTTTCTTTGGCCCTAGTTTCCCATACTGTCTCAGAACTTGGCTTTCATGGGTTTGTGTTAATATTCCCTTTCCACGGGTCAACTGGTAGTCCTGAATCAATTTTCTCTAGTCTTTCCACACCAGGCAGCATTGCCGGTCAAGAAATCAACCTACTTTCAAGCCTGGGCTATTGCAACTTTTCAAACTAGTCATCAGGAATTGCACAACAGGAACCTGGGATAACACTTTCTCAAATATCCCTCCACTACGAAGAGCCATCTACTCTGTTCCTCCCCCAAAATCAGCACAATAGAGACCAGGATGTCAGGACAGAAGATGCGGGACACAAACTCACAACCTAATACTCCTATTCCACTACCCCAAATATAATAATAAAAATGGTAGCACTTCAATTAAGTTTGGAAAGCTCAAGATTTTAAATATTTTTTGAAAATGAAAATATACTGAATGCCTTACAGTCTACTTCAACAATTAATATGGAAATACGGGCAAGTACTCCTTTATCCTCTCATCCCAAGCTAAACATTGATGGGCTTAAAGTTAGTTTTGTAAAACATGGCAGCACAAGGGATTTTCTGTGTGATGGACGAACCAGGCACCAAAGATACACTAGTTGTTAAAATTGGTGTAATGTTTGAATGAGTATGAAAGAACTGACATGCATGATCAGTGACACAAGTTCTGGTGCAAGCCAACATTCTGAAGTTTGACCTTTAAAGACATTGCTTTTTGAATATTTAAGACATTTAGCTTTTTAAAATGTACAAGCTAGGCTCATAAGTAGACTTTCAAGATGACTTAAAGAATTCTATTTTTTCTATACACCTGCAAGTTCACGTATTAAATTTAAACCGTAACAGAAGGTCTTGGGGTTATACGAGTCTCACTGTTTGAAACGCTGTCACCTTTTCAAGAACATTATAATTAGTTCCTTTAAACAGGATTTCTCATTTTTCCTAAATGCCTTTTGTGGCATTCTCCTAACCCTGCTGTAATGCTACACAGCAGTCCATTTTAAGTACCCAAGGCCCCATTTGCCACTTCAGCCTGTTCCTTATTCTGAAGCCTGCCACAGTACAGGATCTGTGCAGCGGCGAAAGTACAACATTTAGGACCTTCTCATCCATCAGTGTCAGAATGGTGTGACAGAGTGCTTATTCACACTTACTCATTGTTATTCAATTTGCTGCTTGTTCTGTGTAAAAATTTGGTGCACTCCGCAGCCCATCAATTGTGATCATTTTTCACCCTGGTTCCTGGCTGAGAGGCCTAGTCTCTAGGTGGTAATGCTTGCTCCGCAGGCCGACATTGCCAATGCACAAAAAGCTGATTTATGAATATGAAACAACTTCAGTGTCAGGGGAGTAAGTTTATTCACAAGAGATTGAGGAAGATCTCTTCTTGCCTTCCTATAGCTGAACTGCTGATCGCCTGCAACACTTTAATTTTATGCAAACGCTCCACATTTCATTACAAGTGTCTGCCAAGAGCATCCCTGGACAAGCCGAGCAATCAAACTATCTTGCACCGTTTGCTGAAAACCAAATTTGTCTTTTGTCAGCACAAACAGTTTAATTTGATGATTTCACTCCTGAGTAAGCAGAGCATTCTTAATCTTTCGAGTGGCTTGGGTCTCAATTTCTAATGTAGCTTTTTTTTTGCAATAGACAAACAACTTTAAGCAAGGTACTATATTCAATCCAGTAGGGGATAATTATTAGGTATTTTATGTTTTCAGATTCAGAATGAAAAAATTAGAATGAAAACACAACTAAATTCAGTTATTTCTCAAGCAAGACATACACTACACAGCAAATTCCGGAACGCTTCACAATATCTATTTACTAGAACTTACTTTTGTATGTTTCATTGTTGAGTTATACACAAAATCTGCACCTCCCCAAAAAAAAGCAGATATCACCAAGCTTGTGAAATATCAATGCAATACTTGTTGTTAATATTAGTTTACAAATTGCATTGAAACTGCCGTATACATCAAACATTTAATCCTGTAAACTAATGGTCTGGAGTAAACCAACTAAACAGGCTTCCCAGTGATTATCCCAAATCTTATCAAGACACCCAGAATTCTATTTAAGGTTGCTGCTATCCCTTTTGGTACTTTTACAAGTCCTGAATACATCCATGTGCAAAAATTGCACACAATAAAAATCAAGTCTTATGATTATTACTGGGTTAGGGTATCAAAAATTCATCTGAACATTCCAACGTCCTCTAATTTATATTACTGATTGCTTTCAATTAATAGATGTTACCCTTAAGTAAATGGGGCATTAATGTAGCAATACGAGTACCAGGCTCAAGGCAATGATCACGGTAGGGGGGTTAAAATAAATTTGAGTTTTCTGGCACTCTAGCACATGTACTCTGATAAGATGGTAGAAAAGAAGTGCATTAATGTCACGTCTTTAATGCGGAAAAACATTCCAAGTTGAGGAAAATGAAGATGGAACCAAAGATAGAAAGGTTAGGGAAGGTGACAAAAGCTCATTCAATAAGGTGCTTTTATTAGGGTATGAAAGTGATCCAGCGTAAATCAGCAAGGATGGGAGTGCTGGGTCAAATGGTCATTGTGGGCTAGGATATATATAGCAGAGATTTGGACGAGCGGAGGTTTATGGAGGAAGTCAGATGCTGGGTAACCTGCGTATAGAGTGTCCTTTAAGTGTGTTTAAATAGCTGGCTATGGTGGATTGGGAAAATACACCCAACAAATTAGATGGTAGACAGATGATGGGAAGTATTTACAGAGGTAATACATGGTCGACAACAAATATACATTCCTCTAAGACAAAAAAAAACAAGAAACCGTGGCTTTCAAAAGAAGTTGAAGATTGCACTAGATCAAAAGAAGTGGCTTATAAGGTTGCCCGATAAAGTGGCAAGCCCGAGGATTGGGAGCAATTTAAAATCCAGTAAAGGAGGACAAGAAACTGATAAAGAAAGGGGAAAGAGAATATGAATGCAAGCTAGCAAGAACTAAATGTGGGCTATAAAAGCACCTTTATGCATGCCGAAATGAAATATTACCATGGGCAAATTACAGGCTAAGATAGAAGAATTTAAAATGGAGAAGAGGGAAATGACACAGAAACTAAACAATTACCTTGTGGTTGTCTTCACAAATATACAGAAAATCTCCCAGAAAGACTAGGAAGCCGAAGGGGCTTGTGAAAATGAGGAACTAAAAGAAATTAGTATTAATAGAGTGGTAGTACTCAAAAAAATAATTGAAGGTTGATAAATCCCCTGGACCTGATGAGCTATATCTCAAAACTATTGATGGAGGTGGCTGTAAAGATAGTGGATGCACTGGGGGTTCTCTTTGAAAATTCTATAGATTCCAAAAAGGTTCCTCAAGACCTGAAAATAGCAAATGTAACCCCACTATTTACGAAGGGAGGGAAAGATAAAACTGAGAACTACAGACCTCTAGTTTTATGTCAGTACTAGGGAAAATGTTAGTATGTATTATAACGGATGTGATAACTAGACACTTGGAAAATAAAGATATGATTGGGTAGAGTCAACATGGATTTATGCAAGGCAAATCACGTTTGACAAATCTGTTGGGAGATTTTTTGAGGATGTTGCCTGTCGCATAAAGGAGAGGCAGTGGATGTCACAAGGCCTTTTTGACAAGGTCCATCACAGGAGAGTAAACATAGTTAGCACGGTTTGAGAATTGGTTAACTGAGAAATAATAAATCGGTTATTCTCGGGGTGACAGGCTATCTACTAACGGAGTACACAAGGATCAATGCTGGGGCCACAGCTGATCACAATTGATATAAACCATTTGGATTTGGGGACCAAGTGAAACATTTCCAAATTTGCTGAAGGCACAAAATTAGGGGGGGGGAAAGTACATAGTGAGCAGGATCCAAGGAGGCTTTAAGAAGACTTCAAGAAGACTTCAACAGGCCATGTGAATGGGTAAGAACATGGCAGGTGCAATATATAGTGAATAAGTGTGAAGTTATCCACTTTGGTAAAATAAGCAGAAATGCAGAGAATTTCTTAAACCACAAAATGTTGGAAAATGTTGATGCCCAAAGGGACCTGGATGCAGTCAGGGCTTTTCACAATAACTTCAATGCAGTGTTAATACAAGCCTACTTGTGACAATAAAGATTATTATAATGAGTCACTAAAAGCTAACAGCAGGTGCAGCAAGCAATTAGGAAGGCAAATGTTGGTCTTCATCGAAGGCAATTTGAGGACAGAGTAAAGGTGTCTGCTGACACAATTGTGATCAGCTGACAATTTTATAGAGCCTTGGCAAGACCGCATCTGGAATGGTGTACAGTTTTGGTCTCCTTATTGAACGAAGGACATATTGGCCATGGAGGGAGTGCAATGGAGGTTCGTCAGAATAATCCCTGGGATTCCAGGATTGTATTATGAGAAGAGACTGAGGAAACTGGGCCTATATTTTCTAGAGTTTCAAAGAGTGAGAGGTGATCTCATTGAAACTTTCAAAATTAATACAGGGTGTGTAGGGTGGATGTAGATAAGATATTCCTCCTAGCTGGTGAGTCTAGAACCAGAGGACAGAGTCTCAGGCCATTTAGAACCAAGGCGGCCAGTGATGCTTCACTCAAAGTGGTGAATAGAGGGCTATGGAAGTTCAATCATGGAGCATAGAATCATAGAACCCTACATTGCAGGAGGCCACTACGTCCATCGTGTCTGCACTGACCCTCCAAAAGAGCAGCCTACCTAGACCCTATCCTAGTAACCCCACCCAACCTTTGGACACTTGGGGCAATTTATCATATCCAATACACCTAACCTGCACAGCTTTGGACTGTGGAAGGAAACCAACGCAGGCACGGGAGACTGTCCAAACAGTCACCCAAGGTCAGAATCTAACCCGGGTCTCTGGCTCGGTGAGGCTGCAGCGCTGACCACTGCGCCATCATGTTTAAGACAGATGGAGACTAATAAAATAAAGTTGATTGCTGGGGGGGGGGGCATGGGTTTGGGGTGCGGGGTTTGTAGAAGATGTGCGAGGGAGTTTTTTTGCTCGGAGGGTAGTGGGTGCTTATAGTTCGCTGCCGGAGGTGGAAGCAGGTACGATAGTGACGTTTCAGGCATCTTGACAAATACATGAACAGGATGGGAATAGAGGGATATGGACCGCGGAAGTGCAAAAGGTTTTAGGTCAGATGGGCAGCATGGTCAGCGCAGACTTGGAGGGCCAAAGGACATGTTCCTGTGCTGTACTTTTCTTTGTCCTTTGATTATAGCAACAGCGCAGGAAAGTGACATTGAGATAGATGATCACCCACAATCTACTGAATGGCAGAGCAGGCTCGATGGGCTGAATAGCCTACTCCTACTCTTTTGTGTGTTTAATCCTCAACAGAAAAGGGCAATTTTTTTCTACTACACCAAAGTTGCATCTTTTACTTCCAATGCCAATCAGAGACAGACTGAAACTTATATAGGATAATTCAATAACCAGCAGTTTTAAGAAATCCTTCGAAAACCCAACAACTAAAATTGTCTGGGAAAATCTCTGAAAATAAATGCTAGTGAAAAGAACTGAACGATAAAGAAATTCAAAGACCCAGGGCCTTAGGGTAATATTTTCTCTGATGTTCATTCAACACATGCATCCCACACCTTCTCCAAAATAGCATTGCGTTGTCAGAAGTCAGTTCCTCACCAGGAATGAAAAAAAAATGGTGGTTAAAAAGAATAATTTGTTTCCCCTCCATATCCTTGCACTTAGCAAAACCTCCTCCGCAAATTCAATGTAGGAATATTAGCATCTCAAAACAAAAGCTTGATTTTATTGAAATTTCCCCATCAGTGACGATTTTGCTGAATATACAATTGATTTAACTGAGAGGAACAGTTTTTAATATGGTGGTGACTTTCTATTGTGCCTATTCTCAATAGGAAAAATGAAGGTACGGCTGGAATCTTCTACTGAGTATTGGTGAGCTGAAGAGAGGAAGCACAATTCGAAATGATTGCAAATGGGACATACTTCCACGTTATTCTAAATTGATGGGTTACTTTTTGCTGTCCTAATTCTTGTGCAATCTCTTGAATTGAGAAAAGGTCACAGTAAAGCAATGGATTTACTAAATATCTCACATGGTGCTGAATATAAAAACAGTGCATTCTTTGTAATATTATGCTGCTCAATTTCAGACCAATTGCAAACAACAAAAGGACCCAGTTTAGAAAAATTAACACAAGTTGTACAAGGTAATTATTTATTAAAAATTACTTTTAAACCATAGATTTTGCACTAGCACTAACAAGGACATTTAAGAGAAAGCCAGGTATTTCTGAATTTATGAATAATAATGAAATATTTTGAAACAAATGTTTAAAAGGGAGAGATAATGACGACCGCATAATGAAACAAAGTTACCAACATCTAAAGAGACGCGAGGGTAGAATTCCTATCTGAGAAAGGTCTATTATGGCCAGCAGCAGCTATGAGGAATGCTGTGGAGCCAGGAGGGGTATTTCTGGTTCCACACATATTACAACTTACCATTTTGGTGGCTGAGAGTTCCTAGGTTGCATCTACACGAGGAAACCTGAGCTAGCCGTACCTGGCACTGGCTCTGCTGGAGGCAGCGCGACTTCTCAGAGGTATTCTAAAGTATAGAAAGGCCCCATATGTGCTGTTTTAAGCAATCACTTGGGGTGTCCAGAAATCACCTGTGACTAATATGGAGTCTCAAGTTCCTCAGGTATCCTTGGGTGTCCTGCAAATTTGGTTACCTTTGCTCCCAGTTTTCATCCAGAAAATAGCAAAAAAAACAGTGAACAATTTTTACCTCATGGAAGTTGTGAGGTAGATATTTCCTACTGACCAAACTATAATCTGTTTTTGTAGTACATCATTCTTGCCTTTGGATGGCACCACAACAAACATTATTGGCTACGCATATCAATTCAAACCAACTTAACAGTATTAATACACAATGAGCATTACTGCCACTGCACGCGCGGCTACTGCTCCATGAGAACTGACAGTACAACTCCAATATTGGGCTCCAAACCGACTTCAACATGCAGCAATGACAGATCCCTAAAATAAGCCATCTCAAATATACATATAGCTTTTGTGTGATACAAGGCCTATAACTGCAATGCAATGTTAATCCTGGTTTACTTGTTAATTAGGGGATCAACTGGACACTTATAAAATTGAGGAAAAGCAGATCACCCAGATACTCAAGGATAATGGGGGTCTGCCCACTTTCACCTGAGTGGTAAGTGGCGATGCAGGAGCAAAATCGCACCAGAGCAGGAAAACAAAAAACCTTGCCCAGGAAGGTCCAGAAACCTCATTTGAATATAATTAGCGGGAATATAATAGCATTAGGAACAGGTCTGGGCAATGTGAAGCAGGACGAAGAGAACCTGCCGGAGGCGCACAGGCAAGTATATCCCCCAACTACTTTCTGTGGTAGTGAATTCCACAGATTCACCATTCTCTGGGTGAAGGAATTTCTCCTCACCTCAGTCTAAAAAGGTTGCCCCTTATCCTCAAATGATGACCCCTAGTTCTGAACTCCCCCATCATCGGGAACATTCTTTCGAAATCTACCCCGTCTAATCCTGTTAGAATTTTCATGAGGTCCCCTCTCACTCTTCTAAACTCAAATTCATACAATCCTTCCTCAGATAAGGACACCCAAACTGCAAACAATACCAGGTGTAGTCTCACCAACGTCCTATACAACTGCAGCAAAACATCCCTGTTCCTCTACTAAAATACTCTTGCTATGAAGGCCAACATACCACATGCCTTCTTTACTGCCTACTGTACCTGTACGCTTACGTTCAGTGATGGTTGCACAAGAACAGCAAGGTCTTGCTGAGTATTCACCTCTCTCAATTTACACCCATTCAAATAACAATCTGCCTTCCAATTTTTGCTATTGAAGTAGATAATTTTACATTCATCTACATTATACTGCATCTGCCATGCATATGCCCCCTCACTCAGCCTGTCCAAATCACACTGAAGCATCTCTGCATCCTACTCACAGCTCACCCTCCAACCCAACTTTGTATCATCTGCAAATATGGAGAAAAACATTTAGTTCCCTTGTTCAAATCATTAATATATAATGTGAACAGCTGTGGTTCTGGCACAGATCTCTGCTGTACCCAACTAGCCACTGCCTGCCAATCAGAAAAAGACCCATTTATTCCAACTCTTTGCTTTCGGTCTGCAAGCCGCTTTCTTTCCATCTCAAGACACTATCTGCAATCCCATGCGTTTTAACTTTACATAATAATCTGCTTTGACAGACCTTGTCCAAAGTCTTTTGAAAGTCTAAATAAACCACTTGCACTGGTTCTCCCTGGTCAAATCTACTAATTACATCTTCAAAGAATTCCAGTAGATTTATCAAACATGATTTCCCTTTCATATATCCATGCCGACTTCGTCTGATTAAACCACTATTTTCCAAATGCTGCGCTATGAAATCCTTGATAATGGACTCTAGCAACGTCCCTACTACCGCTGCTTTGCTGACTGGTGTATAGTTCCAGTTTTTCTCTCTACCTCGCCTTTTTTTGAAAATCTTTTTATTGGCTTTTCTCTTGTTTGTAAACAGCTGTGTGTATACATTACATTTTTCTTGCCCGTGCTCATTTATTTACTGTACAGAGGAGGTTTATTTTGTCCTTCATTTAACTAACCATGTACATTTCATTGCCCTCTGGATCGATCCTCGTTGCTGGCCTCAAACAGATTTTGGAACACGCCGACAAACTGCCCCCAAGTATCCAGGAAGCCTTTCTCCGACTCTTGGATGGCATACTTAATCTTCTCCAGGTGGAGAAATTCCGAGAGGTCAGCAAGCCAGTCTGCAGCTATGGGTGGTGCTGCCGATCGCCAGTCGAGCAGGATTCTCTGGTGTGCAATTAGGGAAGTGAAAGCAAGGGCGTTGGCCCTCTTCCCCATGTGTAACTCAGACTGCTCCGATACCCCGAAGATTGCCACTATTGGGCATGGCTTCACCCTCACCCCCACAACCTTGGACACTGCCTCAGAGAAGGCTATCCAGGGCCCAGCAAGTTTGGGGCAAGTCCAAAACATGTGGGCGTGGTTGGCCGGGCCCCTCTGGCACCGCTCACATTTGTCCTCCACCTCCGGGAAGAACCCGCTCATTCGGGTTCTGGTCAGGTGCGCTCTGTGCATCACTTTGAGCTGCATTAGGCTTAGCCTTGCACAGCAGGAGGTGGAGTTGGCCCTGCTCAGCGCTTCGCTCCAGAGTCCCCATCCTAGCTCTGTCCCCAGTACGTCCTCCCATTTTTGTCTGGTCTCGTCCAGTGGTGGTCGAGCTATGTCCAGTAGCTGTACATATATTTTCCCACATAGCCCCCACTTCTCGCTGCTTGGGCCTATCAGGTCTTCTAGTAGTGTGTTTTCTGGGGCCCCAGGGTACCCGACTGTCTCTTTGCGAAGGAAGTGTTTTATTTGGAGGTGTCTCCTTTTGTTAGTTTCCACTTCCTCGTCAGTTCATCCAGTGTCGCCAGTCTGCGCCCTATGTAGAAGTCCCCAACTGTCAGTGTGCCCCCGTCCCACCTCCACGCAGATGGGGGCCATTTTTGTGACTGCCGCAGATGGGGGCCATTTTTAGCTATCCTGAAGTGCTGTCTTAACTGGGTCTATGTTCTCAGCGTGGCTGCTACCACTGGGCTTGTTGTGTATCTTGTTGAGGAGGATGGGAGTGCTGCTGTAGCCAGGGCCTGGAGGGTCGTTCCTTTACAGGACGCCCCTTCCATTTGTACTCAATCAGTGTTGGGTTCTTGTACTCATCCTCCCCCACTCTTTCTGTCGTTGCTGCCCAGTGCTAGTATTGTAGGTTTGGCAAGGCCAGGCCCCCTTTGATTTTTCTTCTTTGCAGTGTCTGTTTGGGAATTCTCGGGTTCTTACCCCACCCACGCAAACGCCATGTTTACACTGTCTACGTTTTGGAAAAAGGCCTTTGGGATGAAGATCGGAATGGATCTAAACAGGAAGAGGAACCTTGGCATAACATTCATCTTGATCCTTGCCAGAGGAGTGGGAGTGAGCCCCACCGTTGAAGGTCTTTTCTTACTTTGTCCACCAGGCTGGTCAGGTTCCACTTGTGGATCTGTGTCCAGTTTCTGGCTATCTGGATGCCCAGGTAGCGGAATCTGTTCTGGGCTGTTTTGAACGGGAGCCCCTCCAGCTCTTTCCCTCCCCCTTTGGGTTCACTGGGAATGCCTCGCTTTTGCCCAGGTTAAGTTTGTAGCCCGAGAAGGTTCCAAACTCTTTTAGTATTTGCAGTATTGCCTTCAGTCCCTCCTATGGCTTCGAGACATAGAGGAGCAGGTCATCTGCGTAGAGTGAGACACTGTGCTCTCTGTCTCCTCTCCGGATTCCCTTCCAGCTTTTTGCGTCCCGCAGGGCTATCGCCAGGGGTTCAATCGCTAGCACGAACAAGAGTGGGGACAGGGGGAAGCCCTGTCTTGTTCCTCTCTGTAGCTTGAAGTATTCCGAGCTGGTGGTGTTAGTTCGGACACTCGCTTTGGGAGCGCTGTACAGGAGCCTCACCCAGGTGGTGAATCCCGCTCCGAGCCCAAATCGTTCCAGTACCTCAAGGAGGTAGTTCCATTCGACTCTTTCGAAGCCCTTTTCTGCGTCCAGGGAGACGATCACCTCCGGTGTTCTCTCCCCGGGTGGGGTCATTATTATATTCAGCAGCCGCCTGATGCACGCTGTGAACGGCCTACCCTTGACAAAGCCCGTTTGGTCCTCTGCGACCACCTCTGGTACGCAGCCCTCCAGCCTTTTGGCCAGGACCTTTGTCAGTATTTTCGCAATACACGTTCAGCAGTGACATGGGTCTGTAAGATCCACATTCCGTCAGGTCTTTGGGTATCAGTGAGATTGCGGCCTGCCCTAGCATGGGGAGCAGGGTGCCCCTTGCCAGTGAGTCTGCAAACATGTCTCTAGGTGTGGGGCCAGGACTGGTACAAATTTTATTTGTAGATGTCTGCCGGAAACCCATCGGGTCCCGGTGTCTTCCCGCTTGCATGGAGTTGATGCTCTCCATGATCTCCCCCAGGTCTATTGGTGCTTCTTGCTCCCCCGTCTGTCTTCCCCCACAACTGGTAGTTCCAGTCCGTCGAGGAACTGTTTCATCCCCGCGTCCCTGTTGGGGGGCTCAGAGGTGAACAGTCCCCGGCAGAAGGTCTCAAATGCCCAATTGACCTCCTTTGGCTCTGTTACCCTGCTATCCTTACCTGTGCTATTTCTCTTGTGACTGCCTGCTTTCTCAGCTGGTGAGGCAATAGGCGGCCAGCCTTGTCTCCGTGTTCTTAGAAGGTCCCCCGTGTCTGGCGGAGTTGGTACACTGCTTTCCTAGTGGTTAGCAGGTTAAGGTCCATTTGCAGCATTTTCCTCTCCGCCAGCAGCCCTACGGTCGGGGCCTCGAAGTATTTTTTTTATCAACCTCCAAAATGGCGTCCACTAGCTGTTGCCTGGCCATCCTCTCTACCCTGTCTCTGCTTGTCTTGTAGGCTATGATCTCACCTCTAATCACAGCCTTCAGTGCCTCCCAAAACGCGGCGAGTGATGTTTTGGTTGTTACTAACGTAGTCACCCAGCTACCTCCCTTCTTGAATAGCAGGCTTATAACACAAACGTGCATGTCACACACCACAGAAACATCGATCTATTGCCCTCACAATTGAATCCACTATGACTATTGCATATCTACACCCTTTGTTCCTCCCGTGCAGCAGAGCCAACCATGGCGCTACGGATTTGATTGCTACTGATCCAGAAAGGCCATTCCCCTCAGCAGTATCCAAAACGTTTTTTCTGTTTCGCAGGGTAATAGCCACACAAGATTCCTGCACTGCCTGCCTAGTCTTCTTGCTCTGCCTGGTGGTCACCCATTCCCTTCCTCCCTATGGAGTCTGAGCCTGCGGTGTGACCACCTCTCTATACGTGCTATCCACAATACTCTCCGCCTTGCGGATGCTCTAGTGTCCCCAGGCGCCACTCCAGCTCCTAAATCGGGGCTTCCAGGAGCTGCAGCTGAAGATACTTCCTGCACACATGCTGGTCCTGGGAACTCAAAATATTCCTTGGTCTTCCACATGGAGCAAGAAGAGCAGGCCATGGATTGGAGCTCCCCTGCCATGTCTTACCCCATTAAATTAAATTAATCTAGGCCCACAGCAATGTGGTTGCTCTTAAATGCCCTCAGGGAAACAAATGCTAGCCCAGCCAGTGGCACCCAGATCCATGTAAGATTTGTTTTAAAAAGGCAGTACCCTGCCTGTGTGGGGGGAGGGGTGGGTCACTGTTAATTAGCCTAGGAGAAATAATCCAAACTATACGTTTAAAAAACTTCAGGCACAATCACCTGATAGAATAATGGATAGATTTAATACAACTAATATTATAACATGCAACTAATTATTAAAAAATAGCCAGATTAATAAAGGTTTATGACCTGAGAAGAGCTGGCATGCAATAGCTTCTCTGTTCTACTGCTGTATCAAAGCAGAATTTATTTTCACCCAGCTTGAAAATTATACCAATCTCCATAATGTATGGTGACACACAGAGTTAAAACATCAGTCACTGGCATAAGTATGCTTTCGAAAGGGAAATTCTTCTGGGAAGAAAAGTTATTTTTCACTCGTGGATGTCCTTAACCATTAGCAATAGAAAACAAAGCATCAAATAGCTCCCCTCTGCAGCCACCTTTGAAGTTGCAGTTAGACTCTGTTGAACATTTTTTAATGAAACATTAGAATTTAGAAAACAATTTCAGCCTGTAAAACAGTTATGACACTGGGACGCTTTCCTTTGACAGAAACTCTCATGAAATTGACAATGGGAGCAGCAAAAGCCTAGCAGCTCATAAGTAGTATTCTGCATGGACAATGAGAAATCATGCTGGTTGAGGGTTTAAAATCTTTTCAAAAGCACATATGCGCACACAAAAGATGATTCTCTTGATACTCTCCTCCCTGTCCAACATGGGCCTTCCCCACTTAAGTATACTACATCAAGAGCAAATAAAACTTTTTTTTTCAAAAAGAGGGTCAGTCAACAATAGATTGTATAAAGCAGCTGACAACATTCTCAATTACGATCATATTTGACCTATTTAAAATATAAGAGAGCAACACGTTTCACGTAATAAAATTATGTGGCTGAGTCTAAACAGAATTTGAAAATACAATACATCTTGAGAAGCATAGCAAATTATATTATAACAGTTGTACACGCAACCTTCAAAATCAATTTTTTTATAACCGTCAAGATTTTTAAGAAGCCTCTTAATGCACAATGCTGGAGCTCAATTTTAATGCAATGACACCACCTACTGGCTTCTAAAGTACTCTACTGCTACTTGAATTCCATTTTTAAAATGCAACATGCAGGCTTAAAAGCAAAGCAGAAAATAATTTAGGTATTGCAGCTTGTACTACCCTGCTGTATGTACTATTTTATTTATGTAAACCTGGGATGTGCAGTTAGATTCTGTACATTTTATTGGCGATGGTTGTAAGCTGAAGGGAACTGCAAAATACACAGTGGTGGAGCTAATAAATAAATTATGCTGCACAAGGCTCAACGTCCTTCAGTGTTAAAAACACCAATTATGCTACACTACAAGTTTATGTATTTTTCAAAATAAGTTGACGTATCTGATGTTCCTGCATTGGCTGGGTGCATTTGTGTCTAGAAACAGAACTGTACATGCAAATTCACAACCCTTTCAATCACGGAGTATCTCCTCATCTCAGTCCTAAGTGGCCAATCGTATTCCAAAATTGTAATCCCTAGTTCTATTCCTTCCAGCAAGGAGAATCAAACCCCCAGGATTTACCCTATCTAGCCCCTTAGGATATCACTTCTCATTTCCTAAATTCTTGGCAATATAGGCCTGTCTTCTCAATCCCCTCACAGGAATCAGTTTAGTGAACCTCTGTTTCGCTCACTCTACGGCGAGTACATTTCTTCCTTAGGTAAGGAGACCAGTCCTCCAGCTGTGGTCTCAACAAGATTCGATGCAACTGTATTAAAACAGAACTCCTTTATGCCAATGCCTCTGTAATTGATTGTAGTGTACGTTCCATTTGCTTGAGCAATTACCTGCTGTATCAGCATGTTACCTTTCTGGATTTGAGTAGGACACCCAGATTCCTCTGGATATCAATGTTTCCCTATTCTCTAAATGTCTAAAAATAACCTTGCTTTTCTAATTTTTCTATTGAAGCGGATAATTTCACATTTCTCTGTTGTATTTAATCTGCCATATTCTTGCCCAAATACTTAACCTGTGCATATCCCTTGGAGACTTCCTCCGTGTCCTCCCTACAGCTTATTTCCCCATCTAGCTATGTATTGCCAGCAAACCTAAATACGTTAGTCAGTCTCCTGACCCAAGTATTTGATACAAATTCCATATAGCACTGATCCTTGCTATACCCCACTAGTTACAGCCTGCAAAGCCAAAAATGGTCCATTTATTCATTCGGTTTTGTCCCCAAACGAATTCTCAAACCAAGCTAATATATTCTCTCTATTCCCATGAATCCTAGTTTTGTATAATAATCTCATGTGATACCTTATCAAATGTTTTTTGAATATCTAAATACACTACATTCACTGGTTTCCCCTTATCTACTCTGTTAATTAAACTCTCAAAAAAAGCTATAAATCAGATTTGTCTAGTGCGTATTTCCATTTTATAAATCAATTTTGACTCTGCCCAATTGTAATGGTTTTCCAAGTACTTTGTTACTCCACTCCAAATAACAGATTCTGATATCTTCCTTACCACTGATGTCAGATTAACTGCCATAAAGTTTCATGTTTTCTCTCTTGGCTCCTCTCTTGACAAGGGAGATTACCTTCCAATCTGCAGTGATCTTTCTAAAATCTACAGAATTCTGGAAAATTAAAACTAACTCAGCACCTCAAAATCAATGCATCCAATGAAAAGTGCTAACTCAAATATAGTGTTACAATAAAATGATATTCAATTGACCCTTCTAAAATGTGCGGACCGTAACCGAATGTAATTTTCTATTTCCTTTCAAGCAAAGAATGTTGAGCGATCTTAAAACAAAATCACTCACCCATAGTTACATATGGTAATGTGTCAGTTGATCCATGTGGATAAATACTATACAGATGGGGGCCAGTACAGTCTACTCCACCAAGTACTAGTGCTGCACCAATGTATCCTTGATATCTAATTCAGAAAAGAGGAACAGATTATTTATTTGTTAGTAGAAGTGCATACATGGAGGGCAGTTGATGATTCCAATTCAACCTAACATATCTGCTGAAAATATACAACAACTAGATAGCAAATGGCTCTGAAGTAATGTGGATGAAAATACAACAGCAACACTGATATGATATTCAGCTGTTTTCTGAACACATAGCACTTAAGAATGAAAGGCAAGGAACTTGGTCACGGGCTTTCAATGGCACTCTGCCAAAGTCCTCTAGAAGGTACACAGATTTGAGCTTTCTCAATTTGTTGGGGAGTGCCCTAAGTTTGCTGTTTCATCCAAGAACAAGAACTCAAAACATCAAAATTTTCCACCCATACCTCACACAAAAATGGCACACATGTATAATTTGCCCTCAGTTTCAATATTTATCAGAATTAGCATAGAGAATTAGAAATATGCATTCCTTCCTGGCTCTGCTACTGAAATCAAATCTTACCATCCAATATATTCCGTACATCAATCGTAGCCTGCGACGCTATTGAGATTACCAATTTGGTTTAGTGTGGTGCATTTGAATTTTGAAACCTAACATACGTTTTCCCTCATCCAAACACAAATTAAAAGTGACCTGAAGTTCAATCTGCTCTTAATTCAAAAGCAAAATACTGTAGATTACTGAAAATCTGCAACTAAAGGTGCTGAAAACACTCAGCAGGTCACACAGCATCTCTAAGAGAGAAACAGAATTAACATTTCAGAAGTATTATCATAAATCTACCCACAGGTGCTGCCTTTCAAGTGAGTATTTCCGGTTCTGAATTCAAATTAACTGATGGTAAGAGGTTTTAAACAACAGGTTTCTATTTTGTGTTACTTAGTTTCTTCAATGTTCAATGAGCCAACAAGTAAATTTTAATAGATGAATAGACTGCACTGGGTCAGAAAATATTGGGTCAGCCGCATGATAAGGGAAAGAAAATGACCAAAATAAAACAAGAATTTTGAATGGACGCACTTGATAATTAAATACAACATTTCAGTCATATAAAGTTTGAATTAATGTGATTCTCAGTAAGAAATTGTAAGTGAACACATTATAGATCATTTAGCAGAACAGAGAAAAAATAACCCAAGATAAAATTTGTAGACAATTTAGATAGGTATGTAACGGTAATAGTTGTGATAGTTAAAGCCCAATTATTTTTTTTATATAAAAATTTTTTATTCTCCTTTTTCACATTTTCTCCCAAATTTATACCCAACAATAAACAATAATCAGCAATGAACGCAATGTCAATCCCCATATCAACAACAATCCCACCCTCCCACCAAACCCCCAAACAGCAGCCCGCATGTTAACGTAAACAGATAACAAAGAGGAAACAGGAATCACCCATCGTCACCATTAACACATAGTCCCCCTCTCGCCAACCCTCCAAACACCCCCAATGTTCGATTTAATCCAATTCTCGAAAGTGCATAATGAATAACGTCCATGAATTGTAGAACCCCTCCATCCTTCCCCTCAGTTCAAATTTGACCGTCCCAAGAGTCAAGAATTCCAGCAGGTCCCCCTGCCACGCCAGGGCACAGGGTGAAGAGGTTGATCTCCATCCCAACAGGATCCGCCTTCGAGCGATCAACGAGGCGAAGGCTACAACATCTGCCTCCGCACCCTTTCCAACCCTGGCTGGTCGGACACCCCGAATGTGGCCTCCCAAGGGCCTGGGGTCCAGTTTCACATGTGGCATTTTAGAGATTACCCTAAAAACCTCCTTCCAGTAATCTTCCAGCTTTGGACGGGACCAAAACATATGGACGTGGTTTGCGGGGC
The DNA here is from genome assembly GCF_902713615.1 of Scyliorhinus canicula. NCBI lineage: Eukaryota > Metazoa > Chordata > Chondrichthyes > Carcharhiniformes > Scyliorhinidae > Scyliorhinus > Scyliorhinus canicula. The sequence continues at coordinate 45,571,150 of NC_052166.1, forward strand.
CCTTAGTAATTATAAGAAAAACTGGGCTAAAAGACTGTGCCCAAAGTAGGATAGGGCTCTTTGAATGCATCCAGGACTGTTTATTTAATCGCATATTGATGACTGTTAAAGGAAGTAAAGCCAAATCAGGTTTAAAGGGTTTAATCTAGTGGCGATGTTACTGGGCTAATAATCCAGAGACCTGATTATCCAAAAAAAAAATGGTGATTTAAAATTCCACCAGGAAGCTTCAGAATTTAAATTCAGTTTTTAAAGAATCTGAAAACAACTATCATTTTTAGAAAAAGAGGACATTTAAGCATTGCAAAGGCAAAGCACTTGGGTATGTATCTGTACACTGAATATAAAAGTTCAAATTAAGGCCATTGAACTAAAAATTACCTAAATTCAGTGAGCTGAAATAGCCCAGATTAATTGATTAAAGGAAAACATTCAGACAAAGTTGCAGGCCAACTGTGAGAGAGATTTCAATACAATATGCATTGTAGTCTGACAAGGAGCAAAAGGGGCAAACAAAGGGAGCAAAGTGGTTTACAGCACCATTATATATTCTTCAAAAAAAAGGTATTAAATAGAAATGGGGGAATAACAGAGGAATAAAATGCAAAAGGTATTCAATAACACTGCGTAGAATCCAGAATTCTAACAGTGCATTAGGCCATTCAGCCCATTGAGTCTGCACCGACCTTCCGAAACAGCACCCTACCAAGGCCTACTCCCCCACCCCATCCCCGTAATCCTGCGCATTGATCATGACCAATCTGTCCAGCATGCACATCTTTGGACACTAAAGAGCAATGTTACCATGACCAAACCACATAGCCAGCACATCTTTGGACTGTGGGAGGAAACCGGAGCATCTGGATGAAACCCATGGAGACACGGGGAGAACGTGCAAACTCCAGTCACCGAAGGCTGGAATCAAACCCGACTCCCTGGTGCTGTGAGGCATCAGAGCTAACCACTGTACCATCCCTTCGATATTTTCAAGTGCACGGGTTATTTGTTTAAATTTGTGGCTCTGCACAGATAGTAATTTAAAAGGCCAACTTGTGCATGGCCTGTGTGAGGACTTTTGGGAAGCCTGAAGGGAATATTAATGTTAAAGGTACAATCAAAATAAGATTAGGTGTGCTAATTAGCATATGAAAGCAAATTTGTGGTTAATATAAATGGAAAGTACCAAGCTTTCTAATATAAAGGCATAAGAAATGAAAAGAAAATCAAAAGGAGGAGGTCATTTAGAGGGGCCATGCAGGCTAAGTATTTTGCGTAACTTATTACAGAGAAAAGTGAAAGTAGGACTATAGAAATATCCAAGAAAGATGTAATGGATCACTACCAAGGTATCCTAATTTTATTTTGTTGTACATGGCTATTCATTTAAGTGCACACGCCTTGTAAATTTGTGTGCATGGCCTTCCATGTGCAATATCTTAAAGGGGTCTACTTGTGCACAGCCTGGATGAGAATCTCCGGTTTGTTGTACAGTTGCATTATTTATTGGTCATATTAGAATATTGGTCACAACCTATAGATAAATATTCATAAGGATGGTTCAATCTTTTTTTTGAAAAATATATTCATTCAAATTTTAATATTTTATCAATTAAATATGTAACACACATGACATTTACAAAATAAAACCAACCCAAAATAAAACAAAATCCCAACACGCACTCTTCCACCCAAGCAGTAGATAGCAACCAGTTATCCAAAATGCAATACAAACAAACCCCATCTCTTGTGGAACCCCTCACTCGCCCCCCTCAGAGCAAATTTCACCTTCTCCAAATACTAGAATTCCATTAGATCGCCTGGCCATACCGATGCACAGGGTGCAGATGTTGACCTCCGACCCAACAGGACCCACCTGAGAGCAATCGAGGCGAAGACTAAAAATCTGCCACCTGCAACTCTGCTAAGTCCGACACCCCAAATAAGGCCCCAAAATATATTGGTGTAGTATGCTGGAAGAGGGTTTATTATCACCTTATCAGAACGCATACAGCTGAGCAATGAAAATAAATGTTCTCTTCCATTTTGCTTACTTCCCAAGAAGAAATAAAAAAACTAAAAACTTTACCAGGCTCATATACCACACATCCCAGAATAGTAAGGAAGGTTGGTTGGATAGTTTTTGGAAACTGTTTTCATGCCAAAGCACTAGGAGGGTAGCAATTGGTATAGCCCTGCTCAAGAAAAAAGTAGAAGACAAATAAATTATAGGCCAATTAATCTGTTCTCAGTTATAGGACAAAGTTCATTAACACTTCCAAAAGCACAGATATTCAGGTATAGCTAGCATTAGTTTGTAAAGGGCAGGCCACACTTGACTAATTTAATTGGATCTTGGAGGAAATCAAAGACTGCACAGATATAATAATGTTGAATGTATAATTTTTCAGAAGTTGGTTGATAAAATACCAAGAGACAATCAAGGTATATGGTATTTAAGGAAATGCAACCTTGTGGGTACGGGTTAGATGAGGGACATAAAGCAAAATATAAATGTTTGTTCAAATGACATGGTGAGAATATTAATAACCCCAGGGTTCAGTGCTGGGACCGTTCTTCTTATATAAATCACTGGTGAAGTTTGTGATGCAAAAATTGAAAAAAGGACAGGGAGCTGTATTATAGGCATAGGTGGAGACCACATCTAGAGGATTGTGCACAGTATTTGGTCTCCTTATTTAACAAAATATGTAAGTGCTTTAGAAGCAGTTCAGAGAAGGTTTACTGGACCAAAACTAGGAATGGGACGGGTTGTCTCATGATGAAAAGTTGGAAAAGCTAGGTTTGTATAGGTTTGAAGAGCAAGAGGTGACTTGATCTTGTGTTTCTATTTCAGATTTCCAGCATCCACACTATTTTGCTTTTGGACCAAGACTAATCACATAACTGAAATTCTCCGGTACAATTCCCTGCACATCAGTGGAAGTGATGAGGTACAGCCTCATCTAAGTGGCAATGGTACAACTGCAGTGGTACATATTGCCCATTCTTAGGATAAGTGATTGGTTCTCATATCATCCTCTCACCCAATAGCCACCATGTGCAAGAAATCCAGCTGGGTCAGACTTCCCCAACAACCATTGAGATGATCAATCTCGATTGCCAGAAATTAATGTTTATTGGGTGGAGTGCTTTTTAAAATAAATTTCGAGTACCCAACTATTTTTTTTCCAATTATGGGGCAATTTAGTGTGGCCAATTTAAGGGCAGCACGGTCGCATTGTGGATAGCACAATTGCTTCACAGCTCCAGGGCCCCAGGTTCGATTCCGGCTTGGGTCACTGTCTGTGTGGAGTCTGCACATCCTCCCCGTGTGTGCGTGGGTTTCCTCCGGGTGCTCCGGTTTCCTCCATAGTCCAAAGAGGTGCAGGTTAGGTGGATTGGCCATGATAAATTGCCCTTAGTGTCCAAAATTGCCCTTAGTGTTGGTGGGGTTACTGGGATAGGGTGGAAGTGTTGACATTTGGTAGGGTGCTCTTTCCAGGAGCCAGTGCAGACTCGATGGGCAAATGGCCTCCTTCTGCGCTGTAATTCTATGATAATCTATACTCAATCCACCTAACCTGCACATCTTTGGGTTGTGGGGGGTGAAACCCACACAGACACAGGGAGAATCACTGTCTAGTAGCATCTTGTATTACAGAATAATAACAATCAACAAGCCTGCATTTGCCTCAGGATTTCATTCTATAAACCACCCCATCTCTAATGCACAATGGATTCCACAGCAATGTTTTAGGGGTTACAACATGCTACGGCTAATGATCAGAAAAACACATCCTGGCCTACATGGGCAGTCAAAGACTATCATCCTATTGGCCAGCAGGCAACAGGGCTAAGCGTCTCTCCAGCAGCAACATCTGTATTGCTGGCAGGGTAGCCATTGCTTCTGTAAGTATTACGAAAACCACTGTTAACGAGGTGCTGGAGCCTCTGGGAGGCAGCAGCTTACATACTTATCACATTGCTGCTGAAGTGGAGACTGTCAATTAGCAACAGCAGTTTAAGGTGAATCCATATAAATCCCAATAGAATTACAGAAATCCTCAGCCTGTTAGAAAGCAGAATTCTAAGTTACAAGAAATGGGGCAATTTAAGCATTAATTGCAATTGCACCAAGTTTTATTTACCTGAAAAGCATTTGCTTCAGCATACGATTTGCAGTAGCTACACGTGCAAGGCGTCCGGTGGATAAAGCATGTAGCTCCAGATTGGATGAGATCAGTTGAGTGGTCATCTCGGTGTCTGCAGCAGTACCAGCACCACAGCAACTAAAGGGAATTGCAGAAATCTCAGCCAGTTAGAAATAAGTGAAATAAAAGGTGATGATTTTAAGAACTGCTAATAATTGCTAGAGGGAGCACCCGCAGACAGTTAATTAATATGTTTTATTATACATGGTGAATGGTGTCAGTAGTGAGAGAGACTTTAAAAATATACCACATTGAGCCACCTAGTAGATGGATAGGAAGAGAAAGAACGCAAAAAAAAAAAGAAAAAAGACAGTAAGACAGAAAAGAAAAAAAACGGAAGGAACTTACACTTGCAGCAAAATAAAGGTGAGATACCCTGCTGCAGTGATATAAATTGCAGGATAAATACGGAACCATGAAACACAGGATAATCCCTTAGTCTTCCTCAACTAGTGACTCGGAGTATTTTGCTCTCACCTGAGAAGGCAGTTAAGGCCTCAGTTTAATGTCACGCCCAAGGCAACACTCCAACAGAGTAACTCCACTAAAGTATCAAGCTGGGTTATGTTCTCAAAACTCTGGACTGCGTCTTCAACCTATAGCCTTCCTGACTCAAATAAGAGTACTACCAGCCCATCTTCATGACGTTGGACGCAAGGATTCAAGGACTAAGTGAAGCAGGGTTAAGGCTGTTGGATAATTGGACCCACTAATATTTGCCAATGTAATTCAGGTCCATTATGTCATACTTTTCTGAATTTATCTTAATTAAGTAAGAGTGCCCATGTTGAGTTGTTATTTCCCTGTCTGGGGCATGCACAGACCAAAGATAAGCCATTGGTCATTTAAGACTGATGAGGAAAAATGTATTTACTTCAAAGTGTTGTGTATCTTTGAAATTTTTTTTATTTCAGAGGGTTGGGAATGCTCCGTCATTCAGTATATTTTAAAAACAGAGATCAATAGATTTTGATCTCTCAGTGAATCAGGCGTGGGTTTCCTCCCACAGTCCAAAGATGTGCAGGTTGGGTAGATTGGCTATGCTAAGTTTTCCCTTAGTGTCCAGGGATGTGCAGATTAGGTGGGGTTATGGGATTGCAGGGATAGGGTGGGAGACTGGTGAGGGTGCTCTTTCAGAGGGTAGGTGCAGACACAATGGGCTTCCTTCTGCACGGTAGCAATTCTATGATTTCTACAATCTAGAAAGGTTTCACAATCAAAACATCACAACCTCGATTTTCACTTTACAGAAGTTGATTCCCTGCTGTATATTTTTCCTTAAACAGCATTTTCTCGCTTGACATCAGATCTAAGCTTTCTCACCCAATTCTAAGTAAGACTTTAACATTTGCAAGATAACAACATTTGGGAAGGTCTGTCATGTTTTCCGAGGCATTCAATCTGTGTGATAACTAATTTGAATTCTAGCCGTAGGGTCCCACTAGTGATTAGGCTTTTAAATATGCAACACCTTTTATAGCTGGCAAGGCAGGTGGAGAAAGTGGCAAGAAAGCATATGGAATGTTTTTTCTTCGTTGGTCACGGTATTGACTACAAAATTAAGAATTTAATGCTAGAACTGCATAAAACGCTGGTTAGCAACAGCTGGAACTGGTGTACAGTTCTGGTCGACATGTTGCAGAAAGGAGATTGCACTGGAGAGAGTACAGACGAGATGTACATGAAATTTGGCAAGGTTTGAAACTTGCAGCCATGAAAAAAGCTTGCAGAGGCTAGGGTTGGTTTCCTTAAAACAAAGGAGGCTGTGGTGTGACTTAATTGAGGTGCAAGATTATGAAGGATTTAGATAGATAGAATTACCAGGGGTCAAAGGCTTACGGTCATTGGTATAAGGATTAGAGGGAACACAAGGACACACCTCTTCATCCAGTAGGTAACGGGTGTTTGGAATGTGCCGCCTGGTTTGCTGATGGAGACAGAAACCTTCAACTCATTTAAAAAGGTACCTGGATGTGCACCTGAGGTGCTGCAACCTGCAGCAGGTACCGGAAGATGGGATTAGAATAGGCAGCTGGTTATTAAGTTTTCGGCCAGTACAGATATGATTGGGGGATTGGCCTCTTCCTGTGCAGAATAACTTTTCTATGGTTCAATTTATTACTTACTAAATATTGGGAGCAATGTAGTGAATCTTGGCGCAGTTTTTATCAGCAACAATCATGCCTTCAGTTGCTCTTGTATCAGCACCCAGGATTACTCCATCCTTAAAGAAAAGGGTAAAAAATAATTGAGATTGTTTGCTTGAACAGAATATTCTAAAAGCATATTTAAAAGCTATTTTACTTAAATTAATAATTTACCCACTGAGTGTAATGAAGCTACTTTCCACAAAGTAAATTTCTGATTTATTTTAAGGCTTTGAAAAGTATGAGCCATGTCCCGCAATGATGTGGTTTATTTATAGCTCTATGTAGGAAAGTAACCAATGTTAAGTTCTAACTGCTTGAAATTAAACCAATGTAAGACTGGCATGAAGAGATTGTGTTGGCTTACACCAAAAATTGGTGTTAATTAATGACCCTCAGTTCAAAAGACAAAACAAAGTTCACAAGTCATAGATCTGAAGATGTAACAGTGCAGTTTAAAACAAGTCTTTTCATGATCGTGCTCCTTAAAACAAAATTGTAACATCTGTGTGGTTTACTCAAGTCTTTCAGAGAAGTTAACCACTTTGCAAAAAAAAAAATGGCCATTTTGGCATGACTCTATATAAATTACACATTTCACACAACTATGATCTTTGAGTGAGGCAGACAACACCAGTAAAATTATGACAGTCGCCACGAGTCAGGGACCTCCTGCAATATTGGACAATGGTATATCTATGATGTTACCATTATCACCCTGCTCCTCCATTGACAAATTTACACCAACATTTTGTGGAGAACTGATTATAATAGTCCACGGATGATTATAGAGGCAAATCACTGCCAAAGACGTATCTGCAGGGAGACTAGACTAGACTAGTGTCACTATCACATTCACTTTGGTGTCAAAGGTCTTTACTCTGGTGGGTATCCAGCAAGTGGTCACAGTCTATACTACTCTCAAGGTTTAAAATAGTACAGGAGGTTGTGATAAAATGAATACATATAAAAGAAAAACAGGTTCGATTCCGGCTTGGGTCACTGTCTGTGCGGAGTCTGCACATCCTCCCAGTGTGTGCGTGGGTTTCCTCCGGGTGCTCCGGTTTCCTCCCACAGTCCAAAGATGTGCAGGTTAGGTGGATTGGCCATGATAAATTGCCCTTAGTGTCCAAAGATTGCCCTTAGTGTTGGGTGGGGTTACTGGGTTATGGGGATAGGATGGCGGTGTAAACTTTGGGTAGGGTGCTCTTTCCAGGAGCCGGTGCAGACTCGATGGGCCGAATGGCCTCCTTCTGCACTGTAAATTCTATGTAAAAAAAAAAGTATGTTGATGTGTCGTGGATGCAGCATGCAGGGCAGCACTTAACTTTAAATGTATGCCCTCACGGCACCGAGGTCCCAGGTTCGATCCTGGCTCTGGGTCACTGTCCGTGCAAAATTTGCACATTCTCACCATGTTTACGTGGATTTCACCCCCACAACCCAAAAGATGTGCAAGGTAGGTGGATTGGCCACGCTAAATTGCCCCTTGATTGGAAAAAATGAATTGGGTATTCTAAATTTATTTTTAAAAATGGATGCAGCATGTGGGAGCTTCTGGATACAGTGTGGGTCAGGGCAAGCCTATCTGCAGTAAGTGTCTGTGGCTTGAGGAACTTCAGCTCAGAGTCACTGAGCTGTAGCTGAGCTTCAAACATGGTGTAGGGCAGGGGTGGGCAAACTACGGCCCGCGGGCCGCATGCGGCCCGCCAAAGGTATTTCTGCGGCCCACCAAGTCATTAAAAAAAAAAAAATTTTTTTTTTTAAATTTTTTTTTTTTTTTTTTAAATTTTTTTTAAGGTTAATGCGGGGGGGCTGTTGGGTTACTTACTGGTATAGGGTGGATACGTTGACTTGAGTAGGGTGATCATTGCTCGGCACAGCGTCGAGGGCCGAAGGGCCTGTTCTGTGCTGTTCTATGTTCTATATGAGGCGCCCAGAATCATAACCGGGTGAAGTAATTATTTTACTTAATATACTATGCGGCCCTTTGTGAATTGTGAATTTCTGAATGTGGCCCTTGCACGGAAAAGTTTGCCCACCCCTGGTGTAGGGGGTAACATATTGGCATTGATAGAAGACTGGCATAACTTAGATGAAGGGACCAACGGTATGGTTGCAAAATTTGCTGCCACACAGATAGGTAGGAAAATAAAATGTGAAGCGGACGCAAGGAGATCACAAAGACAGATAGGTTAAGTTAAGCTAACATTCAAGGCTATGGGCCAAGTACTGACATACGGGATTAGGTAGGCAAGTTAGGTGTTTTAATGCATCGGGGCAGACTCGATGGGCCGAAGAGCCTCTTCTGCTCTGTAGTGTTCTGTGATTCTGAGTGGGCAAAAATCTGTCAAACGGAATGGGCAAATGTGAAATTGTCCATTTTGGCAGGAAGAATAAAAGAAACTTAATGGTGAAAGATTGCAGAGCTGTGATATTCAGAGGGATCTTGGTGCCCTAGTGCATGAATCACAAAAGGCTAGTAGGCAGGTGTAGCAAATTTGGAAAGCTGATAGAATGTTGCTGTTTATTATGAGGGGAATTGATAAATCAAATAGGGAGGTTATGCTTTAATTGCACAGGACACTGGTTAGACCACATCTGGAGTATGGATCATCTTATTTAAAGTTGGATTTAAATATGTTGGGAGCAGTTTAGAGATGGTTTACCAAACTAATACCAGGAATGGGCAGATTGTCCAATGAGGAATGATTGGACAGGCTATGTTTGTATCCACTGGAGTTTAGAAGAGGCAACTTGATTGAAACCTTTAAGATCCTGAGCGTAGATGTGGAGAGGCTGTGTCCTCTTGTGGAAGAATCATAGTTTGAAAATAAGGCAGTGCTCGTTTAGGACAGAGATGAGAATTATTTTTTCTCGAAGGCAGAGAGTGCCTTTGGAACTCTCTTCCTCAAAGGAAGTGGAAGCGGTGTCTTTGAATATTTTAAGGCAGAGTTAGATAGATTGTTGATTCTTAGGGTGGCACAGTGGTGCAGTGGTTAGCACTCCTGCCTCTCGACGGCGAGGGCCCAATTTGATCCCAACACGGGTCACTATTCGTGCGCAGTTTGCACATTTTTCCCGTGTCTGCGTGGGTGTCACCTCCACAACCCAAAGATGTGCAGGTTAGGTTAATTGGCCACGCTAAATTGCCCCTTAATTGGGAAAAAAAGATTCTTGGTTCGGAAGAGGGTGAAAGGTTCGGTGGCGGTAGGAATGTGGGGTTGAGATTACAATCGCATCAGCCTGCTAATTCATACATTCATGTTTGCCTACAAGAGAGGATCTCCCCACCATTCGTTAGTGTAAATGTCACCACCCGAGTCAGAAAATGCAACTTTTAAACCTTTACAATTCCATCACCTGGATATAAAATCTTACAAAAAAGTGGCAGAAAAAAAGACTTGTTCAAACTCATCTGAATTTTGTGGGTGTGCTCTTATAACTGGAAATTGCTCTTGCATTAAAGTGAAACATTGAGTAACGGTTAAGCAGCCTGAAAAGATTTTCCTTCATTTCATCCATCAGCTCATTTATTTTATCTTTGAGTGCACTTTGTGTGAGTGAAATAAATCAGTGGGAATCCAAAAGCACGCTTCTTGAGGGGTCCTAAAAGTGGTAGCAGTGATCAAAGTAACAGCTTTCATAGTAAATTTGCAAATTACTGATTTTAAAGGGATAGAATGCTATTGTAATTTATTGTTAACTGCTATGGTCAGTAGTGCAAAAGTCCCAGGAAATTAGTTACTTGAACCATAATATCCTGGCACTTAGTGCTATAAAATGTGACTTACGATCTAGATAGGTCATTACAATGTCACATATCTCATGGAAATGCTGCACCAGTGCCTTATTGCTGAAATACATTCTTACTAAAAGGTCAAAGAGTTTTGAAATATTTATGCAATATGCACCTAAAAGTAGATAAAGCATAGCCAGGTCAACCGCAGAAATTTAAATTGCAGATATTCTAGGGAAATTTTAAAAATGAAAGCACATTCTTACCAAATTAAGGTGATTCTAGCAATAGCAGTAAACTACTCAGCCCTGACCCTATTCTGTCATTCAGTTAGAATACGGCGATCTGTACCTCAACTGCATTTACCCACCTCTGTTCCAAATCCTGGATATCTAACAAAAAGACTGTTACGTCTGCAAAGTATCAATTAGTCAAATATTCATGATCTTCTGGAGGAAAGAGGCTCTGCTGCCCAGCATACGGAGCTGCCTCCTGATTTTACTCTGGAGTGACATGGATCTAATTTTAAGATTATGCCCTTTTGTGGGTTCCTCCCGCCAGAGGAATTACTTTATTTGTTCTTCGGTTCAAGGAAACTTTCTATGGTCAGTTTATGTCTCATTCCTTCAAAGTCAGTTTCATTTAACTTTAAATGTATCATTCCAAGAAATACTTCAAAAGAAACAATTGAACAGAAGCAACGTTTAAATTTATTTTTGCAGCTGAAATTAAAGAATGCCATTTAATTTCTTACTCCTTTTCAGGTCTTACTACATGCAACATTCTTTGACCACGCAAATGTGTAGACGACTGCATGCCAAAGAAAGCAGTACGTACGTTCCCCAACCGGAAACCATGGCTCAATCGCAAGATTGACTCCCTACTGAAGGATAGATCTGAGGTGTTCAAGTCAGACGAACCTGGCCTATACAAGAAATCCAGGTACGACCTCTGCAAAGCCATCCGAGATGCCAAGAGAGAATATCAAACCAAGCTAGAATCACAGACAGACTCTCGGCGATTGTGACAAGGACTAAACAACATAACGGGCTACAAAGTGAAGCCGAGCAGTATCTCCGGCAGCAGTGCACCCCTCCCCGATGAACTCGATGCATTCTATGCTCGGTTCGAGCAGATAACCAACAATCTGCTGTCGAGTGCACCAGCAGCCCATAACTCACCCATACCCACCATCACAGCTTCCGAAGTCAGATTGGCCTTCCTGAAAGTGAACCCCCGGAAGGCGACGGGCCCAGTCGTGCACTCAGAGCCTGTGCGGACCAGCTGGCAGAGGTGTTCGCGGACATCTTTAACCTATTCCTACTCCACTCTGAGGTCCCCACCTGGTTCAAGAAGACCACCACCATTGGGCAGCACGGTAGCACAAGTGATTAGCACTGTGGCTTCACAGCGCCAGGGTCCCATGTTCGATTCCCTGCTGGGTCACTGTCTGTGCGGAGTCTGCAAGTTCTCCCCGTGTCCGCGTGGGTTTCCTACGGGTGCCCCGGTTTCCTCCGTCCAAAGACGTGCAGGTTAGGTGGATTGGCCATGCTAAATTGCCCTCAGTGACCAAAAACGGTCAGGAGGGGTTATTGGGTTACAGGGATAGAGTGGAAATGAGGGCTTAAGTGGGTCGGTGCAGACCGATGGGCTGAATGGGCTCTTCTACACTGTATGTTCTATGTCTATCATACCGGTGCCAAAGAAGAACCAGGCAACGTGCCTCAATGACTACCGTCCCTGACTGACTTCAGTCGTAATGAAGTGCTTCGAGAGGTTGATCATGAAGCGCATCACCTCCATACTCCCAGAATGCCTTGATCCACTGCAATTCGCATACCGTCACAACCGGTCCAACAGCAGACGCCATTTTCCTGGCCCTACACTCATCTCTAGAGCACCTCGACAACAAGGACTCCTACATCATGTCATAATGGACACTTTACGAACTTTCAAGCGGTTATTGGATAGGCACATGGGGCACACCAGAATGGCAGGGAGTGGGATAGCTTGACCTTGGTTTCGGAAAATGCTCGGCACAACATCGAGGGCCAAAGGGCCTGTTCTGTGGTGTACTGTTCTATGTTCATGTATATAATGAGATGCAGACAGGCAGTGATTGACACATAGGATGACCAGTAAGCATACAACACAGTACAGCCAATCACCAGATAGGACACTACCACTATAAAGGCAGAGGGCACTAGGTTTCCCATTCTCTCGGGACCCAGCTACTGAGACAGTCAGAGTCCACGAGCTAGCAAGTGCAAACACCATACGGTAGCTAGTAAGTCTGGTCAGGCTACTACAAGGTCACCAGTTAGATCAGTATAGTGTTGACACACAGCTGAATATGTATAGCAGTTCTATAGTTGAATAAAACAGTGTTGGATCTTCTCCAGTGATAGATGTCTGTTTCTAACTTCCCTGCATCGAGTGCAGTCGACATCGTACCACATCACATCAGACTCCTATATTGACTACAACTCCGTCTTCAACACCATAATCCCAGCCAAGCTCATATCAAAGCTCCAAAACCTAGGACTTGGTTCCCCACTCTGCAACTGGATCCTTAATTTTCTGACCAACAGACCACAATCAGTAAGAATGAACAACACCTCCTCCACAATAGTCCTCAATACCGGGGCGCCACAAAGCTGTATACTTAGCCCCCTACTCTATTCCCTATACACACACGACTGCATGGCAAAATTTGGTTCCAACTCCATCTACAAGTTTGCTGACGATACGACCATAGTGAGCCGGATCTCGAATAACGACGAGTCAGAATACAGGAGGGAAATTGAGAACCTAGTGGAGTGGTGCAGCAACAACAATCTCTCCCTCAATGCCAGCAAAACTAAAGAGCTGGTCATTGACTTCAGGAAGCAAAGTACTGTACACACCCCTGTCAGCATCAACAGGGCCGAGGTGGAGATGGTTAGCAGTTTCAAATTCCTAGGGGGGCAAATCTCCAAAAATCTGTCCTGGTCCACCCACGTAGACGCTACCCCAAGAAAAGCACAACAGCGCCTATACTTCCTCAGGAAACTAAGGAAATTTGGCATGTCCACATTAACCCTTACCAACTTTTACAGATGGATCATAGAAAGCATCCTATCTGGCTGCATCATAGCCTGGTATGGCAACTGCTCGGCCCAGGACCGCAAGAAACTTCAAAGAGTCATGAACACCGCCCAGTCCATCACACGAACCTGCATCCCATCCATTGACTCCATCTACACCTCCCGCAGCCTGGGGAAAGCGGGCAGCATAATCAAAGACCCCTCCCACCCGGCATACTCACTCTTCCAACTTCTTCCATCGGGCAGGAGATACAGAAGTCTGAGAACACGCACGAACAGACTCAAAAACAGCTTCTTCCCCACTGTTACCAGACTCCTAAATTACCCTCTTATGGACTGACCTCATTAACACTACACCCTGTATGCTTCATCCGATGCGGGTGCTTATGTAGTTACATTGTATACCTTGTGTTGCCCATTATGTGTTTTCTTTTATTCCTTTTCTTCCCGTGTACTTAATGATCTGTTGAGCTGCTCGCAGAAAAATACTTTTCACTGTACCTCGGTACACGTGACAATAAACAAATCCAATCCAATCCATCAGGATGTGCTGGCAGGGGGTTAATGTCATTCCACAAGCAGTATCTGCACTGTTGCACTAAATTGCCATAACTAAAAAACGCAAAAAAGTGGCTTCCGGGTTCCACTACAAAATTATGTAGTTATAAATGACTAATGGAGCAACATCTGAAAGGTTAATCACCTGACCCAATTAACCAATGATCCCCTGGTCTAACTTAATCCTACCTGACCATGTAGGTTAAAAAAAACTCCAAAATCTAATTTTAAATTGATTTTGTTTCTCCAAAAACATCCTATAAGCAACTAAATTTGTTGATTGATTTTATTCAGCGGAAATGACAAGATAATCTGGCACATGAATCTTAGTTTATGATTTTCTCAACGGTACAATTCCGTCAGAAAGCTATCAGACTGTTTTAAATTAACAACGTAGTTGCCTGAAAATGCAGTAAGAAGTCTTACAACACCAGGTTAAAGTCCAACATTTGGACTGTTGGACTTTAACCTGGTGTTGTAAGACTTCTTACTGTGCTCACCCCAGTCCAACGCCGGCATCTCCACATCATGGCCTGAAAATTCAACATTTCTCTGAAGAGTTCAAAGGAAAGCTAAATGCTTTTAAAGAATTGTCTAGCAATCATGAGTGCTAATGCACAGCAGCATGCAGAACTTCCTCTTGATACAATAATTGGGAATACGGTACAAATGTAAACAATATTGACCTTTCACCATATAGTTTGACTAAATTTGATCGGCATCAACATGTTCTTTGCCTTCCGAGGCAAAAAGCAATTCCTGGTTTAAAACAGTTTCTGACTACTTAAGAAGAACGTACACAAAACTTAATCAATAAAAATCATGTACTGTCAGGGGAGGAATATCAAGCCCTTAATTCCAAGTCAAACACTTAAGGCTGCCAGATGTGCACTGTATCGCACAATGGCATTCATTGCCCAACAAAGTAATTGCAATACAATACTTAAACTCTTTTTAAAAACTGTAATGAAAATGTAACTCATAGCTTAAAAATTATGGTGTGCAGCATTAGTACAAAAATGCCCTCACATTAACATTACTTTGCTGTAAAAACAAGAAGTGTCAACATGTTGGTGCCTAGTATGTAGCAATTTCATACAAATTAATTATTTGTTCGATATCACATTATTAGTTAATTTCTGGACTACCAGTGATAGCATTTGCTCCTGTTCAAAGCTCTTACAAATAATTTCATATTAGTTACTGCTGTGAATATGATCTTTGCGTTAAGGTTTTTAAACAGAAGTTCTAACATCAGAAATCTCAAGTGAAATAATACAATGGCAGAAAAAAAATAGAATCAGCAGAATGGCCCAATTATTTCTGACTAGTCACATGTCACTTTTCTTGTGTAGCCACTAGTAGTTTGTGCGCAACTGCTGAGCTCTGCAATGTTAAAGTCATAAAAGTTACTCAAGTTTCTTTTTAATGGCACAAGCTGATAAGAAAGTTGTAGTTTAATACAAGCAGTTTGTTTATAGTTAATACTGTAATGCCAGGATTAAGTGCATTATTCAAACAAGCTTGGTTTAATAAAGTGGTGCTCAAAAACCATTTTTTCATAGATTCGCGATTCCTGTGTGGTAGTCAAAAATATTAGCCCATTTGGTGGCTCCCGCTCTGGTCGGACTTTTGGGCCTTTCCCCTGTTTTTCTACCGTACTTGAATTGTAAAACGGATGTTAGTGGCAATTGTTTACTGAATTCCCACTTCGGTGCATGGAGAGAAGGACTAGAAGTGTTCGTAAGGGCAGAAACAAAAATAGAGAAGGCTTCATGGAAGATGTTTGTGATGCCGTTTGCATTGATTTAGAACCAGCGGTAGAGTTGAGTGAGTTACGGTTTTCATTTGCACTGTTGAGGCATGGAAGTGTGGTTCTTTTGATCTTGGTGTTTTTCTGTTGGACAATTGTGGGGGGATTGTTTGATGTTGGAGTTTGTTTGTATGAGCGTGGGGGGGGGGAACAATAGGTGGGAGACTATTGGCACCAGGGATGCGGGCCCCAAGATAGCTGGGCGAGCTAGCTCTCAGAAGCAGTGGGGGTGTGCATATGTTTGGTTTGGTAAAGGGATTGGGTTACAGGTGTTGTTGTGGGGGGGGGGGATGTTCTGCTGATGAGGGAGGGACTTGGGCTGAGGGACAGAGCGGAGGTTGGGGCTGCCTGGGGGACCGTGGAGGTGGAGCACGGGCTGGAGGCAAAGAACATACAGTGCAGAAGGAGGCCATTCGGCCCATCGAGTCTGCACCGACCCACTTAAGCCCTCACTTCCACCCTATCCCCGTAACCCAATAACCCATCTAAACGTATTGGTCACTAAGGGCAATTTATCATGGCCAGTCAACCTAACCTGCACGTCTTTGAACTGTGGGAGGAAACCAGAGCATCAGGAGGAAACCCACGCAGACACAGGAAGAACGTGCGGACTCCGCACAGACAGTGACCCAGTTGGGAATCGAACCTGGGACCCTGGTGCTGTGAAGCCATGGTGCTATCCACTAGTGCTACCGTGCGGCCTAAAAAAGGGGATGGCTGATCGGTGGAGGGGGGGAATGGGCCCCCCAACTAGGCTGATCACCTGGAATGTTCGAGGGTTAAATGGGCCAGGCAAAGGGCACGTGTGTTCGCGCATCTTAGGGGATTGAAGGCGGACATGGTAATGTTGCAGGAGATGCACCTTAGAGTAACTGACCAGGTTAGACTGAGGAAAGTCTTGGTCAGCAAGGTCTTTCACTCGGGACTCGGGGGGGGGGGGGGGGGGGGGGGGGGGGGGGGGGGG